>NC_043965.1:3121259-3299639 GCF_902148855.1 Sphaeramia orbicularis | reverse complement strand
TGTGTATTTTAGTGCATTTTACATATTTTTTAAATTACTTTGTGCATTTTAATGTCTTTTTTGTCACGTTTGTGTCTCATTTTAGCATATTTTTGTGTAATTTAGTGCATTTTTGTATATTTTAAAAAATTATTTAGTGCTTTTAATGTCTTTTTTGTCTCATTTATGTCTAGTTTCAGCATATTTTCACATATTTTAGTATTTTTTGCTTTTTAGTATTACACAGTGCATTTTAATGTCTTTTGTGTGTAGTCTTTTGTATATTTTTTTTGTGCATCTTGGTTTACAAAACTGTGAGGCCTGTTGGACTGTTATTTATGTGAATGTAAAGTTTGGCTTTGATGATGAGCCAGAGCAGACGGCGAATAAGTCTACACAACACCACACACACACACACACACACACACACACACACACACAAACAACAACACACACACACACACACACACCACAGGTATCCAAACATTTACCTGCCTACTTAGGTGTTGAATTTGATTGAACTCTCAGATGCTTATCCAAATGTGCAGATGTCTGGGCCGTGGACTCCGCCCCCCTGACCCCCCCCCCCCCCCCCCCCGCCCCCCCCTCCTCTGAACATCAGTGGACACTGGTGTAATGGGAGCCTCCACACCTGCAGTTACAGTGATATTAGGCCACAAAGCCTTTCATCTTGTCCCAACAGGATCCAGGGAAATGTTGTACGGGAACGTGGGGATGTTCCGTACACCAGTAGTCTCTTCCGTTTCCAAACTGCACATCAACTCAGACAAAGATGTGACGGGATATGACACCCCCCCCCAAACATGTTATTAACCCTTTAAGCTCTTCTATTATAACAGGACGCCTAGAATTCTTTATGTTGTTTTTGGAATAAAAGGATCAGAAAATGTCTTTTTTTGGCCAATTCTTTGCACCTCTTTTCAGGAAAAACTTACCTTTCAATATCTGCCCATTAATTATTATTATTATATTATTATTATTATCTATTATTATTATTATATGTAATACATGCTTTAAAACAGTGTATTATAGCAAAAATGTAAAAATCAGACTTGAATTTTATCATATTTATTATGAAAAAAAAACAAAAACCTGAAAATGTTCATAATGAAATTGTATTAGATCATAGAAAATAAACTTTCAACTATTTTTCCATGTGTTTAAACATTGTAGTTGGTCTAGCTCATTGTGTGTCCATGTTCCTTTTCTTTTTAGTTCTTTTAAGTCGTTTGATCCTTATCCAGTTTAGTGTATTTTTGCATACTTTTTATATTATTTAGTGCATATTAACGTCTTTTGTTGTCTCATTTATGTCTCCTTTCAACATTATTTTTGTGTATTTTAGTGCATTTTTACCTATTTTTTGTATTGCTTAGTGAATTTTAATGTCTTTTTTTGTCGCATGTATGTCTCATTTTAGAATGTTTCATACACTGAACAAAATATAAACGCACACCCTTTTGTTTTTGCTCCCATTTTTCATGAACGAACTTAAAGATCTAAAACTTTTTCTATGTACACAAAAGGCCTATTCCTCTCAAATATTCTTCATAAATTTGTCTAAATCTGTGTTAGTGAGCACTTCTCCTTTGTCCTTTGCTGAGATAATCCATCCACCTCCACAGGTGTGGCAGATCAAGATGCTGATTAGACAGCAGGATTATTGCCACAGGTGTGACTTAGGCTGGCCACAATAAAAGGCCACTCTAAAATGTGCAGTTTTACTGTACTGGGTGGTCCAGGGGGGTCAGAAAACCAGTCAGTATTTGGTGTGACCCACCATTTTCCTCACACAGTCTTCTTCATGAATTCTCTGAAACAGCTTTGGAGATGGCTTATGGTAGAGAAATGAACATTCAATTCACAGGCAAAGCTCTGGTGGAGATTCCTGAAGTCACATGACCAGTGCATATTCCCTCAAAACTTGTGACATCTGTGTATTGTGCTGTGTGATAAAACTGCACATTTTGGAGTGGCCTTTTATTGTGGCCAGCCTAAGGCACACCTGTGCAAAAATCCTGCTGTCTAATCAGCATCTTGATCTGCCACACCTGTGAGGTGGATGGATTATCTCAGCAAAGGAGAAGTGTTCACTAACACAAATTTAGACAGATTTGTGAACAATATTTGAGAGAAATAAACCTTGTGTGTACACAGAAAAAGTTTTAGATCTTTGAGTTCAGCTCATGACAAATGGGAGCAAAAACAAAAGTGGTGCATTTATATTTTTGTTCAGTATACATTTTTGCATACTTATTGTACTATCTAGTGCATTTTAATGTTTTTTTTTGTCTAATTTCTGTCTCATTTTAGCAAGTTTTGATCTATTTTAGTATTTTTGTGTATTTTAGTGCATTTTTGCATAATTTTTGTATTATTGAGTGTATTTTAATGTCTTTTTTGTCACATTTGTGTCTAATTTTAGCATATTTTTGTGTATTTTAGCGCATTTTTGTATATTTTTAAAATTATTTAGTACATTTTAATGTCTTTTTTGTCGCATTTGCATCTCATTTTGGCATATTTTTGTGTATTTTAGTGCATTTTTGTATATTTCTTTGTATTATTTAGTGCATTTTAATGTCTTTTTTGTTGCATTTGTATCTCCTTTTAGCATATTTTTGTGTATTTTAGTGCATTTTTGCATAGTTTTTACCTTGCCAGGAGGTATTGTGATCACTTTGCTTTGTGTGTTTGCGTGCGTTTGTTTGTTTGTTTGTTTGTTAGCAAGATAACTCAAAAAGTTATGGATGGATTTTCATGAAATTTTCGGGAAGTGTTGATACTGGCACAAGGAAGAAATAATTAAATTTTGGTGGTGAAGGGGGGGGGGGGGGGGGGGGGGGGCAGATCTGTCTTGGCAGAGGTCTGCGCTCTGTCTGTGCATTTAAATGTCTTTTGTTTTGGGTCATTTATGTCTCATTTCAGCATATTTTCATATATTTTAGCATTTTTTGTGTATTTTAGTGCGCTTATACATACTTTTATATTATATAGTACATTTTAATGTCTTTCTTGTGTTGTCTTTTGTTTTATTTTTTTTTGGTGCATTTTGGACCAAATACACCTTAAATGTCTTCAGACTTGCACACTACCCTGTGTTCATTGCTTCTTTTGCAGCCACAGGTGTTTGGACCATACAAACAGGGCTGGGAATCTTTTTTTTTTCTTCCATTTTTTTTGTTAAATTCATGCTGCAGAAACTTTTTTTTTGGTCGATATGTGTTGAGCAGAACACGTTTCCATCTGCTGGGCTCGTTGTCATAATTGTTGTGAACGCTAAAGCACCTGTCTCTTTTACCGAACACTTCAGACACAAAAATAGTCCCAAAAATAGCCGCACTTGGCACATTTATGTCTCATTTTAGCATATTTTTGTGTATTTTCGTTCATTTTTGTATATTTTTTATATTACTTAGTGCATTTTAATGTTTTTTTTTTGTCGCATTTATGTTTCATTTTAGCATTTTTTTGTGTATTTTCGTGTATTTTTGTATATTTTTTTATATTACTTAGTGCATTTTAATGTTTTTTTTTTTTTGTTGCATTTGTGTCTCATTTTAGCATATTTTTGTGTATTTTAGTTCTTTTTTGCATCTTTTTGGTATTACTTATTGCATAGTAATGTCTTTTTTGTCACATTTATATCTCATTTTAGAATATTTCATGCATTTTTGCATACTTATTATATTATTTAGTGCATTTTAATGTTCTTCTGTCTAATTTATGCCTCATTTTAGCATGTTTTTATCAACTTTGGTATTTTTGAGTATTTTAATGCATTTTTGCGTAATCTTTGTATTATTGAGTGTATTTTTATGTCTTTTTTTGTCTCATTAAGGTTTCATTTTAGCATACTGTTGTGAATTTTAGTGCATTTTTGGATACTTTTAAAAAATTATTTAGTCCATTTTAATGTCCTTTTTTGGCTCATTTATGTGTCATTTCAGCATATTTTCATATATTTTAGCATTTTTTGTGTATTTTAGTGCACTTATACATATTTTTATATTGTACAGTGCATTTTAATGTCTTTTTTTGTGTTGTCTTTTGTTTATTTTTTTTGGTGCATTTTGGACCAAATACACCTTAAATGTCTTCAGACTTGCACATACCCTGTGTTCATTTGCTTCTTTTGCAGCCACAGGTGTTTGGACCATACAAACAGGGCTGGGAATCTTTTCTTTTTTGTTAAATTCATGCTGCAGAAACTTTTTTTTTGGTCGATATGTGTTGAGCAGAACACGTTTCCATCTGCTGGGCTCGTTGTCATAATTGTTGTGAACGCTAAAGCACCTGTCTCTTTTACCGAAACACTTCAGACACAAAAATAGTCCCAAAAATAGCCGCACTTGGCACATTTATGTCTCATTTTAGCATATTTATGTGTATTTTTGTGCATTTTTGTGCATTTTTTTATATTACTTAGTGCATTTTAATGTTTTTTTGTCTCATTTATGTCTCATTTTAGCATATTTTTGTGTATTTTAGTGCATTTTTGCATCTTTTTTGGTATTACTTATTGCATAGTAATGTCTTTTTTTGTCACATTTATGTCTCATTTTAGAATATTTCATGCATTTTTGCATACTTATTGTATTATTCAGTGCATTTTAATGTTTTTCTGTCTAATTTCTGTCTCATTTTAACATGTTTTTATCTATTTTGGTATTTTTGAGTAGTTTAGTGCATTTTGCGTAATTTTGTATTATTGAATGTATTTTTATGTCTTTTTTTGTCTCATTAAGGTCTCATTTTAGCATACTGTTGGGAATTTTAGTGCATTTTTGGATACTTTTTAAAAATTATTTAGTGCATTTTAATGTCTTTTTTTGGCTCATTTGTCTCATTTCAGCATATTTTCATATATTTTAGCATTTTTTGTGTATTTTAGTGCACTTATACATACTTTTGTATTATATAGTGCATTTTAATGTCTTTTTTGTGTTGTCTTTTGTTTATTTTTTTGTGCATTTTGGACCAAATACACCTTAAATGTCTTCAGACTTGCTTCTTTTGCAGCCACAGGTGTTTGGACCATACAAACAGGGCTGGGAATCTTTTTTTTTTCTTCCATTTTTTTTGTTAAATCATGCTGCAGAAACTTTTTTTCGTCAATATGTGTGAGCAGAACACGTTTCCATCTGCTGGGCTCGTTGTCGTAATTGTGTGAACGCTAAAGCACCTGTCTCTTTTACCGAAACACTTCAGACACAAAAATAGTCCCAAAAATAGCCGCACTTGGCGCTGCTTTAAAATAATCCCCGGCATTATCAATTACGGAGTCAGATGTTTTTCATGTGCGGCGGGCGGCAGACGGATGAAAACGTCCTGTTAATACGAGGACATGGCTGCTGGGAAAGGCATCACCCGTAACAGCTTCACAGTCTGTTGTTCTGAGCCCGAGCGCTTTCTGAAACGTCTCCAAGGTAATTAACCCGCGGCGTTATGTTATTTCTAAAATAACACACTTTACGTTGGATTGGGTCCTGTTCTCGGTAAGCGATAGTTTATGGCCGACGAACGTAAATGTTCGTATCGAAGCGCTGGCCTTAAACAGTCATGTGATACGGCCGCCGTCTTTGAGGTTTTCTCACACCTTTATCCCACGTTATGTGACTGAAAACACGTGTGGGTCGAGAATTTTTAGTCGATTTCACCTGCTGTTGGATTAACGCTCCGACGCCAGCAACCTGTAGGCGAATATAAGCCGACGTGGGATTGTTTTTTTTTTTTTCTTTTTTTTTTGAGGTAATTACCAGCCTTCACCGCTTTCCCACACTCAGGTATTTGATGTTTTGTTTAAGGCCTCGACAGGACAGAAAAAGAAGTGTGCGCAGTTTGCAGACTTTTTCCATCAAAAGTGGCACATTTTAACTGCAACCCCCCCCGCCGCCCCTCCTCCATCCTCTATCCTCCATCCTCCTGCTCAACAGTCACTAAATGCAGATTGGACTTTCCTCTGTGTGATTGGACTTCCACCAAACTGACCCCGTGACCCCCCCGTTATGGTCACATTGTGAAAGCATGTGGCCCAGGATGCAATGTACCACCTGCAAAGTGACTGAGCACAATCAGCGCAGTGTTCGCAGAAGGAAAGGCAGCTGGGACGTAAACAAACGCACCCAAGACCAAGAAGTATACACTATGTGGACAAAAGTATGTGGACACGCTCAATTCAGGGGTTTCTTATTGAACTAAAATAGGTTCGACAGCCCTGGTGGAGATAGTTTTGAAGATAGATAGATAGATAGATAGATAGATAGATAGATAGATAGATAGATAGATAGATAGATAGATAGATAGATAGATAGATACTTTATTGATTGTTTGCAGGAAATTGTTTGTTACAACAGCAGCAGTACAAATGATGAGTGTGAAAAATTCAGCCGTCATCATTAGTAGAAGACGTAAAATATGACTTTAGGCCTCGCAACGTCAGTGTCACAAACCATGCAAACAAGCATTTTTGGGGTTTTTTTGGTCACATTTATGTGTCATTTTAGCATATTTTTGTGTATTTTAGTGCATTTTTTCATATTTTTTGTATTGCTTAGTGCATTTTAATGTCTTTTTTGTCACATTTGTGTCTCATTTTAGCATATTTTTTGTGTTTTAGTTCATTTTTGCATGTTTTTGCATTATTTTGTGCATTTTAATTTCTTTCTGTCTCACGTATTTCTCATTTTAGTATATTTTGTGTATTTTAGCAATTTTTTGTGTGTTTTACCACATTTTTGCATACTTTTTGTATTATTTAGTGAATTTTTATGTCGTTTTTGTCTCATGTATCTTATTTTAGCATATTTTTGTGTATTTTAGCATCTTTTTTTGTGTATTTTAGTGCTTTTTTGTCACGTTTTTTTATTATTTAGTGAATTTTAATGTGTTTTTTTCTCTCATGTATGTCTCATTTTAGCATATTTTTGTGTATTTTAGTATGTTTTTAAATTTTTTCATATTTTTTGTATGGCTAGTGCATTTTAATGTAGTTTTTTTTGCCACATTTATGTCTCATTTTAGGATATTTTTGTGTATTTTAGTTCATTTTTGCATATTTTTGCATTATTTTGTGCATTTTAATGTCTTTCTGTCTCACGTATTTCTCATTTTAGTATATTTTTGTGTATTTTAGCAATTTTTTGTGTATTTTACCGCATTTTTTGCATACTTTTGTATTATTTAGTGAATTTTAATGCCTTTTTTTTCTCATGTATGTCTTATTTTTGCATATTTTGTGTATTTTAGCATCTTTTTTGTGTATTTTAGTACTTTTTCATCCAATACTTTTTGTATTATCTAGTGCATTTTAATTTAATTTTTTTTTCTCTCATCTGTCTCATTTTAGCATATTTTTGTGTATTTTAGCATGTTTTTTCATAATTTTTGTATTGCTTAGTGCATTTTAATTTATTTTTTGCCACATTTGTGCCTCATTTTAGCATATTTTTTGTGTTTTAGTTCATTTTTGCATACTTTTTGCATTATTTTGTGCATTTTAATGTCTTTCTGTCGCACATATTTCTCATTTTAGTATATTTTTGTATATTTTAGCAATTTTTTGTGTATTTTACCGCATTTTTGCATACTTTTTGTATTATTTAGTGAATTTTTATGTCGTTTTTGTCTCATGTACGTCTTATTTTAGCATATTTTCGTGTATTTTAGCATCTTTTTTTGTGTATTTTAGTGCTTTTTTGTCACGTTTTTTTCATTATTTAGTGAATTTTAATGTGTTTTTTTCTCTCATGTATGTCTCATTTTAGCATAGTTTTGTGTATTTTAGCATGTTTTTAAATTTTTTCATATTTTTTGTATTGCTTAGTGCATTTTAATGTATTTTTTTTGCCACATTCATGTCTCATTTTAGGATATTTTTGTGTATTTTAGTTCATTTTTGCATATTTTTGCATTATTTTGTACATTTTAATGTCTTTCTGTCCACGTATTTCTCATTGTAGTATATTTTGTGTATTTTAGGATTTTTTTTGTGTACTGTAGTGCGTTTTCCCAGTGCTTTTTGTATTATTTAGTGCATTTAATGTGTTTTTTTGTCACATATATGTCTCATTTTAGCATATTTCTGTGTATGTTAGCATGTTTTTTGTGTATTTTAGTGCTTTTTTTCTCCATACTTTTTGTATGATTTAATGCATTTTCATGTCTTTTTTGTCTCATTTATGTCTCATTTTAGAATATTTTTGTGCATTTTTGCATACTTATTGTATCATTTAGTGCATTTTAATGTTTTTTTGTGTAATTTATGTCTCATTTTAGCATGTTTTTATTTTAGTATTTTAGTGTATTTTAGTGCATTTTTGCATAATTTTTGTATTATTGAGTGTATTTTTGTCTTTTTTTTGTCTCATTAAGGTCTCATTTTAGCATACTGTTGTGAATTTTAGTGCCTTTTTATAAACAATATGGACGAAAGTATCGGGACACATCATGTCTACAGCTGTAAGATGTCCTGTTTATGAGGATCTGAGATGTAAACATCAATATTTTCTTAAAGTTTAATGGGATTTTTCTCCCTAAGTGAGATGTGAAGAACATAGATGGTTAGTTGTGGTAGAAAATTATTATTTACAGTCAGACCATGAAAGATATTTTAGAAATTTAGAACATTTAAAATCTTAGTCATGAATAAAAACAAAAAACATGGTCAGTATTGAGAGAAAATCCTTCTCTGAGGCACTGTGGAAGCAAAGACTACAATTTAAATCAAACTAACCAATGCAATGATATTTATCCCATAATATAAAACTATATTCTGACATTAGTCATTATTGTTTTGTATCCCAGACCCCTGTTAGAAAAGAAACACCTGAATTTGATGTGCCCACATACTTTTGTTCACATAGTCTATGTTCAGGAAATAATTAAAAACCCAGCAGTTTAGATACTACTTGACACGTCGAATCTGTGCATGACAAATGCATTTGAAGTCAGAGTAGCAGCAGAATAATGAGTCAGTCACTCTGATATATGACACATATGAGGTCATTAATAGTGAGTCGTGTGTTGTTGGAGCATGTCTGGGTTGCAGCAGCTGGAGGTGGAGCTGCTTTAAACCATTTAAGACTGACTGTGCCGTCAGTGGGAGTTTCCACACGTCAACTTTTATTTGATTTAACAAATCATTATTTCATCAACTTAAGTGTTTTTCAACCTTGGGGTCAGGACCCCACATGAGGTCGCCTGAAATTTCTAGTAATTGATAAAAATAAAAACTTACTAATAAAAAATATATGTTGAGTTGACAGAGACAATCCCAATACATAACAGACATGACAAACTGTGAGTGTGAAATTGCAGCACTGTGGTTCTGTTTATCTGTCAAATGTTCATTGTGGTCAGTTTCAGATGCTGCAGCTCTTTCATAATTCATAGTTTCAGTTCTTGTTTGTTCAGTATTAATTGTCCTCCTTGTAAATCACAGCTGGACTGACTGGACATATCCTGACCAAGGAAAATAAAATTCTCCCTTTGTGCAGTAATCTACACCTGGATTTACTGCCTCCGTCCATAATAATAAACATTATATTGATTAAATGTCCTCTAAAATTAACCTTTATTTGCAAAATAATATAGCAAACTATTACATGATCAAAAACAAATTAATTTTAGAAAAAAAAAGTCTCATTTTAAATGTTTGGGGTCGCCAGAAATTTGTGATTTTAAAATGGGGTCAGGAGGCAAAAAAGGTTGGGAACCACTGACCTACTTTATCCTAAAACTCCAGAAGACTTTCCTGGTCCATCCTTGTTGTTTGGTGGTGATTTTGATTTAATAACGGTGAGCACATGTGGGCATGTGCCGAGGCAGAGGTCGCATTAACTGAAAATACTCTGTTATTGACCGATTTTTTTTTTTTTTTTTGTCTGTCTCTCTCTTATCAAGGCATCAGACATTCCATAACAGTATCCTATCTGTATATAACCCTACAGCACCTGTATATAACCTACAGCTCCGCGGTTCACCTCTACGGTGAAAACAACACCATTACTTCTTTCAAATGCTTCCCTGTTAGTCCACCTGTAGTACCCTCCCTTTCCAGTTGGTGCCAGTGTGCATATTAATCAGTCATTGTCAAGTCTTGTCTCGTTGTTTAGCTGACTTAGCCAAAATTCTAAGATACTTTGCTCGCGCAAAACGCCAAGACAGCCAAGTCTCCTTAGTTATTATAAATGTGATGACATTGATAATCGCAGTGAAAAAAGAGGGATTGATGTGGTGGAGGATGAAGAACAACAAAGTAATAGTGATAATGTTTATCAGCACTACAGTTACTGCATCACTGAGATGTTTTTGAAATACTAAATATGTCTCATTATCATTAAAAATTTTATTTGAAATGACGGATAATAATGCGTTATGACAGAACTTTTACAACCCTGTCTGTCAAAATGACAGATAATAAAACTGTCTAGCGTAACCTCTGCTGTGAAGTGTTAGTGCTAACCACTATGCCACCATGCCGCACTATTATGTGAATAATTCTAGAAGAAAGAAGAAAAAGCAAGGTCTGATGTGTAAATCTGTTGTAAATGAATGGATTTTTTCTCTAATTGGTGATGGATTAATCAGAATTGGTGCATTTTTGTGCTGTGACGTGAACATTTACTGAAATAAAACTGTGTTTGGTGGGAAAGTAAATCCATATCTGACGGAGCCATTAACACTTCACCTCCATCTGAAATGTGAGTTGCGTGCATTTTTGGTATTTTTTCTGAATTCTTTCCCTTCCGCAGCCAACAGGGTTGGAAACCACTGGTTTAATGTTTAACAATGTGTTGCATTTTAACATCTTGTTATATTCTCCAGCGTGTCAAATCATCATCTTAACAATAACTAAAGCTGTCAGACGAGCGTAGCCGAGCGAAAAGCCAAATATTTCCCTGTGAAATGTAGCGGCGTGGACGTGTAAAGTTGCATAAAATGCTGCCCAAATTTATGCTTAACTATAGGGTAACAGCACATGGTTAATTAACAACAGAAACCGGGGCTTGGATCTGCAGTTATTTGTGCCTCTTTTGCATTCAGAGCTTCCCTGAAGACGTCTGCACCTGCATACTTATGGATCTCCTCATGGCACTGTGCAGCCACGCTGTTTCGGGAATGCCTTCGCCTTAACCTATGTCTCCCAAGGCATGTCTTTTTTCACTGCTCTGTCACTGCTCTGTGTTTTTTTCCCCCCTTCCTTTCTCTTCTTTTCAACCTCCCCGTGCTCTCTTGGAGACCTTTAGTGCCTGCAGGTGTATAAATAGAGCTGTTTTCAATTAAGGGCTAACCTCGCCTGTAGCGTGCATCTGATCAATGAATGCCCCTGCACCTGTGGTAATAAAATACCAGGGGAGTGGAGATAGTGCACTGAATGCTAATCAGATGTTGCCCCGTTGTTGCCCTGTCTCATTCCCGAGGACAACATGCTCCTCCTGACAGCTCGGTTGTGAAAGGAAGGCTGGGAGGTTGGGGGGGGGGGGGGGGGGGCTTTGCTAACACATCCCCAAAAAAAAGAGCAAACAAAAGACCTGGTGCTCTCATCAGACATAAGTGAAATTCAATACGTGATTGAAAAAGGAAACTCCAATGAATGAGATGCTTAGTCAGTTGTGTGGTTGTTTGGTTAGGGGGAAGCCAAAGAATTGACGGCTGTAAAAGGACAGGGTTGGGTTGCAATGGCTGGTTCCATTTTGGATCTGTTTCCAAGTTGTTTGAATACCTGGAGAAAAGTTTTACGCAACTACGGTAACACAGTCCCGCGCTCCGAAATGAAAACAGGAACATCTAAGCATTAACCCTCAAAGCATCTAGTGGTTTATTAACTTCTGATCCACTAATCCTATAAATACGTGGAAATAATTGGGGTAAAATGCAGTTTAATCACAATTATTCATAGGATAAAATGTACAGAAACTTGTAAGGTGAGAATAGAATGAGTAAAATACTTGAAAACTACGAAAAAAATGAACAGAAAACTTTGAAATAAGGCATAAAAGTGAATAGAATGAGTAAAATACTTGAAAAATAAGGAAAAAATGAGCAAAAAACCTTGTAATATGGCATAAAAGTGAACATTTTTTCTAAAGCGAGAAAAAAAATGAGTAAATCATTTGAAAGATGAGGAGAATTCATTTTATTATGATCCAGAACCCTGTATTTAGTCTGTTAACCCTCAAATACCAAAACCATCTACTGATCTAAACTGTTTAATACCTGTGGATCCATTAATCATATCAATACATGGAAATAATTGGTATAAAAAGCAGTTTTACCACAATTATTCATAGGATAAAATGTACAAAAACTTGTAAAGTGAGAATAGAATGAGTAAAATACTTCAAAAATACGAAAAAAATGAACAGAAAACTTTGAAATAAGGCATAAAAGTGAATACGTTTTTCTAAAGTGAGAATAGAATGAGTAAAATACTTGAAAAATACAAAAAAAAAATGAGCAGAGCACATTGAAATATGGCATAAAAGTGAACATTTTTTTCTAAAGTGGCAAGAAAATGAGGAGAATTCATTGGTTTAATAAGATCCAAAACCCTGTATTTAGTCTGTTAACCCTCAAAAACCAAAACCATCTACAGGGTTCCCACAGGGCCTTAAAAAGTCTTAAGTGTTGGATTTACAAATATACACTTAACACCTCAAAAAAGCCCTTAAAAGGTTTTAACTTTGATTTGGTCGGTCTTAAGTTATGTTGCCATAAACTTGTTGGCTTTGTTGTGTTTAAATGTGTCAGTTCCACCTGTTCCAACCTGACAATTTTTATTGAAATTATAAACCAGTTATCGTTAACTTTACAGCCGTAGGTGAGAAATGATGTAGAACGGTGGGAACCAAGGTGTTGGAGTAAATAAATACATTTTCCTAAATTCTAGGAGTCACAAATTTTTGCCAGTACGGCCATGAAATAGGCTTTGAAATGGGCATTAAATTCTGTTTTAGGTCGTCTTAAAAAGCCTTAAATTAAACTTGTACAAACCTGTAGGAACCCTGTATCTACTGTTGTAAACTGTTTAATACCTGTCGATCCATTAATCCTATCAATACATGTAAATAATTGGTGTAAAAAGCTGTTTTACCACAATTATTCATAGGATAAAATGTACAAAAACTTGTAAAGTGAGAATAGAATGAGTAAGATACTTGAAAAATACGGAAAAAGTGAGCAAAAAACCTTAAAACCGGGCATAAAAGTGAACGATTTTTCTAAAGTGGCAAGAAAATGAGTAAAATTCGTGAAAGATGAGGAAAATTCATCGTTTTAATAAGATTCAAAACCCTGTATTTAGTCTGTTAACCCTCAAAAACCAAAACCATCTACAGGGTTCCCACGGGGTTTTAAAAAGTCTTAAATCTTGGATTTACAAATATACACTTAACACCTCAAAACAGCCCTTAAAAGGTTTTAACTTTGATTTGGTCGGTCTTAAGTTATGTTGCCATAAACTTGTTGGCTTTGTTGTGTTTAAATGTGTCAGTTCCACCTGTTCCAACCTGACAATTTTTATTGACATTATGAACCAGTTATCGTTAACTTTGCAGCCCGAGGTGAGAATTTATGTACAACAATGGGAATCAAGGCGTTGGAGTAAAATACATTATCCTAAATTATAGAAGTCACACATTTTTGCCAGTACGGCCATGAAATAGGCTTTGAAATGGGCATTAAATTCTGTTTTAGGTCGTCTTAAAAAGCCTTAAATTAAACTTGTACAAACCTGTAGGAACCCTGTATCTACTGTTGTAAACTGTTTAATACCTGTCGATCCATTAATCCTATCAATACATGTAAATAATTGGTGTAAAAAGCTGTTTTACCACAATTATTCATAGGATAAAATGTACAAAAACTTGTAAAGTGAGAATAGAATGAGTAAGATACTTGAAAAATACGGAAAAAAGTGAGCAAAAAACCTTAAAACCGGGCATAAAAGTGAACGATTTTTCTAAAGTGGCAAGAAAATGAGTAAAATTCGTGAAAGATGAGGAAAATTCATCGTTTTAATAAGATTCAAAACCCTGTATTTAGTCTGTTAACCCTCAAAAACCAAAACCATCTACAGGGTTCCCACGGGGTTTTAAAAAGTCTTAAATCTTGGATTTACAAATATACACTTAACACCTCAAAACAGCCCTTAAAAGGTTTTAACTTTGATTTGGTCGGTCTTAAGTTATGTTGCCATAAACTTGTTGGCTTTGTTGTGTTTAAATGTGTCAGTTCCACCTGTTCCAACCTGACAATTTTTATTGACATTATGAACCAGTTATCGTTAACTTTGCAGCCCGAGGTGAGAATTTATGTACAACAATGGGAATCAAGGCGTTGGAGTAAAATACATTATCCTAAATTATAGAAGTCACACATTTTTGCCAGTACGGCCGTGAAATAGGCTTTGAAATGGGCATTAAATCCTGTTCTAAGTCGTCTTAAAAAGTCTTAAATTTAACTGTTACAAACCTGTGGGAAATGTGCATCTACTGTTGTAAACTGTTTAATACCTGTTGATCCATTAATCCTATTAATACATGTAAACAACTGGTGTAAAATAGCCAGTGAAAGGTTAAATAAAGAGAAAAATTCATGTAAATTTTGTTCCCTATTTTGCTGCTTTTTTTTCCCCCTAACGTTTATGTTTCTCCATTGTACCAGGGTACCATCACTTAACTGTTTTTTTTTTTTTTAAGCATTTTTTTTTATTATCTATTTATCAAGCTAGCATATTTTCCATTATTTTGTCAATTTCTATTAATTTTGTTCATTATTTTTGTTACTTTTCTTGCTTATTTATGTATATTTTTGTAAATTTTACATCTATCTACTATCTGTCTGTCTGTTTTCATTATTTTGTTCTTTTTGTTGCTTATTTATGTTTAGTTTTTGTTCATTTTGTTGCCTGTTTTGTAAAATTTTGTTCATTTTTCATTAATTTTATTATCTTGTTCTTTTTGTTACTTATTTGTGTTTATTTTTGTTAGTTTTCTTCTATCTATCTATCTATCTGTCTATCTGTCTATCTATCTATCTATCTATCTATCTATCTATCTATCTATACACCTTTAAAACCTTTTCGGAGGTTTGTTTGAATTGAATGCCAGTGGTACTGCAACAGTTAATGCAAACAGACTCATTTTTACCACAGTTTATTCCTTAATCCAATGCGAATCCGAACGGATAAACCGTATCGATAACGGAACCGGAAACACCGTATTCCGATCTTTAACTTAGACGCGGTGGCGAAGGGTGTAGCTGAACATGTGAGCCGACCCGAAGAACAGCCGCTGATATAAGTTTGGAGACAAACAGGAGGATGAGGGGAGCAGTGCCGAGCAGACGTGAGGCCTCCGTTTCCTCTGAGCTCCGGCTCTGGCTCCGTCCCAGAAGTCCGTGTCAGCATATGTCCTGACCTCGCGTGCTCACGGCAGCCCGGCGAGGTTTCCATCAGGCTCCCCGCGATCTCCCCGCGGTCCAAACCACAGCCATGCTCATTGTCCATTGTGCTGCTACGTTTTTACAGTCCGCCTCAAGAATTCCGCGCTCCCTCTAAACTCCTCTGCTCTATATTAAAAAAAGCCAGCTATCGGCCGCCGTGCCAAGGAAAACCGGCGCGACGAACACGCACGGCGAATACATCTGGGATCCAACCTCCAGATGCGTAGCGAAAATAAGATTGTGGATGTGACTGACATGAGAAGCCTCGCAAAGCTGCTCCCAGGCTCGTTTTTAGCGAGCCAAACCCCCGCCACTCTGCACAACTGCTGCTCTGGCGAGGGCCCCGGGGCTACGAGGTTTTGCAGTCTCTATTACATGTGCTGTCAAGCCAATTGCCTTCCTTGCACTTTGTGATTTTGGACGGCTGTGGAGCTTTTGGAGCCCTCCCCTGCAAACTCCGTCCAGAGACACACATCCTGCCGGGGTTAAACCTCCGCCGCCGCAGCCCACGTACGTCCACATGCACGCCTTGGACCGGCAGATAATAAATAACAAACTGCGCAAGGCCTGGACGACGAACTACTGATCGCAATGTATGGACAACTGGTGAAAAAATAGCAATGGATAAAGACGCTTATGAGCTAAAATTACAAATGTTTCTTTAATATCTTGGAAAAAGCACCATATTTCCTTACCTACTAGATAATAATAATGACATAATAAATAACAAACTGCGCAAGGCCTGGATGACGGAGGATTCTGCAGTACTGATCACAATGTACATACAATTTGTGAAAAAATAGCAATGGATAAAGACGCTTATCAGCTAAAATTACAAATGTTTCTTTAATATCTCGGAAAAAGTACCATATTTCCTCACATACAAGATAATAATAATGATAATAAATAACAAACTGCACAAGGCCTGGACGACAGAGTACTGATCGCAATGTATGGACAATTGACGAAAAAATAGCAATGGATAAAGACGCTTATGAGCTAAAATTACAAATGTTTTATTAATATCTTGGAAAAAGCACCATATTTCCTTACCTACTAGATAATAATAATGATATAATAAATGACAAACTGCACAAGGCCTGGACGACGGAGGATTTTGCAGTACTGATCACAATGTACATACAATTTGCGAAAAAATAGCAATGGATAAGGACGCTTATGAGCTAAAATCACAAATGTTTCTTTAATATCTCGGAAAAAGTACCATATTTCCTTACACACAAGATAATAATAATATAACAAACAACAAGCTACACAAGGCCTGGATGACAGAGGATTCTGCAGTACTGATCGCAATGTATGAACAATTTGCGAAAAAATAGCAATGGATAAAGATGGTTATGAACTAAAATTACAAATGTTTTATTAATATATTGGAAAAAGTACCATATTTTCTTACATAATAATA
Source organism: Sphaeramia orbicularis (assembly GCF_902148855.1). NCBI lineage: Eukaryota > Metazoa > Chordata > Actinopteri > Kurtiformes > Apogonidae > Sphaeramia > Sphaeramia orbicularis. The sequence goes on along the minus strand of NC_043965.1, from coordinate 3,282,763 downwards.
ATAATAATAATAATAATAATAAATAACAAGCTGCACAAGTCCTGGCCGATGGAGGATTCTGCAGTTCCAATCGCAGTGTACATACAAAATAGCAGTGGCTAAAGATGCTAATGTGCTAAAATTACAACTGTTTTTTTTAATATCTTGGAAAAAGCACCATATTTCCGTACATACTAGATAATAATAATATAACAAACAACAAGCTGCACAAGGCCTGGATGACGGAGGATTCTGCAGTACTGATCGCAACATATGGACAGTTTGTGAAAAAAATAGCAATGGATTAAAATGCTTATGAGATAAAATTACAAATGTTTTATTAGTGTCATGGAAAAAGTACCATATTTCCTTACATACTAGATAATAATAATAATAATAATAATAATAATAATAATAATAATAATAAATGACAACTGCGCAAGGCCTGGACGATGGAGGATTCTGCAGTACTGATCGCAATGTATGGACAGTTTGAGAAAAAATACCAATGGATAAGGATGCTTATGAGCTAAAATTGCAAATGTTTCTTTAATATCTTGGAAAAAGTACCATATTTCCTTACATACTAGATAATAATAAAATAACAAAGACCAAGCAAACAGGAGGAAGAACTGTGCATTATATTATTTGTGGGGGAGACAGTATTTGCTATTTTTACAAATTATTGTAGGAAAAAGTACCACATTTCTTTACGTACTAGATAATATTATAATAAATATCAGGCTGCACAAGGTCTGGACGTTTCCCACTTTTAGATGCTACTCTTTAAGCTTTGGTATTACCATATTTGGCTTCATATTATGCAAGAAATGTATATTTTTTTCTTTCTTCTTATCTCACCAGCTGGTAAGCATGAATTACTGTAAAGGCGCTGTGTTTGTTGTTGTATTCGTTAGCAATTTCTCGCGGATATATCAATATAGTTACTGATACAACTCATATACGGACTTTGATTGAATGAGTTGAGTTCTCCTCCAGTGAAAGTCCCTCCCACTTCTATAGTTAGATTGATCTACATCCAGACCACAGGACTGGAACATAGAACAGAACCTGACGACCTCACACATTCAGCTGGGGATTGATTCAGATTGAACCTGACACTGACATACAGGGACATCGGTCCTACTTTTTTTGAGAAATGAAGAGTCAAGGTCCTGTCCTTTAAGGGTAACCCATTTTACGACTGGGGTTGGATCTCAATCGCATATTAACCCTTTAAAACCTGACGTTTCATCGCTGACACACCCTGTGCATATGCAGTTTGGATGGCTGTAACACTTTCACTATTTGTGCGATTTGGCAAAATTCCAACGGTTTCTGAAACCTGAAACGTTGCACTTTATAGGTTTTATTGGGTCATTACGGTAATTTCACTCATGTGCAGGCGTGAAGCTGGAGATGAAGCTGTTTTAGTAGAATTATAACACGCAGTAAATTGTAAATGACTGGTAGATTTTGAAAGATCTGGGGAAAAATGCACAGGAAAAATGGGCAAACAGACTCACTCACAGCATATTTTCAAACCTTTTTAGTTAGTCAAAATATGAAAAAAACCAGGCGGACCTTTTTAGGCTAAGGGTTTAAAGAGTTTAATAGAAGCTAGAAGATGCATACTGGATTTACAGTTCATCTATTTCTGCCATAAAAAAGTCTGAAATCCAATCTGAATTTTCAAACATAAATGGTCTTAAATCTTATTTTTACAGCTGATATAATGGACTGAACTGTGATGTTAGCTATTAGTTGCTTCTTTCTCATCAACTATTGGGAAAAATTTCTATTGATTATCAGACTAGAAAACCAAACCTACAAGAAAACAACAACTGCTTATTCAAACTGTGCAGACTGCGATACGGTGGCTAATGCGGAATCTCCTTTCATGGAAAAAAAAAAGTTAAAATCATTTCTGTTAATGTGGCATTCACCTAATCTGAGTAAGTGAACACTGGTCAAAAACAGCATGAAATTTGTGGTTGAAGTCTGTTGAAAGTTGAAGGCTACTGCAAGAAAAAAGCTGAAATTAGCATCTTAGCTAGGGAACTCAAACACAAAAAGGTCCTCTAAACGCCTACAACCAACCAATATTGTTCTATTTGTCACCAAAGCATCCATTCAGTGTTAATAACCAGGTTAAATTACATTCTTAAAGTAAAAGTCTTAGGTTGAACCTTTAAAACATACAGAAATCCTTTCTTAGCATCTTCTTGACCAGTGCTTCATCTAGTTTAGAAACATTTTAACCACACTGAATCAGATTTTCTACCTAAACAACCCACTTTGCAGACTTTTTCCCTCAAATGTTGTCAGTTTTAGCTGTTCCCGTCTCTCTGTGTTGCTGTTGTCGTCACTAAATGCAGGTTGTCCTTTCCTCTGTGTGATTGGACTTCCACCAAACTGACCCCCTGACCTCATGTTGTGGTTAAATTGATTTATTTTGACAAAAAACCTGATGGACGGTTCAGTAAGTGTTTTTTCTGCAGCAGCATTAACCTACCTTTAGTCTTATTTCAGTCAATGTTCACTTCCTTTCATTTATCTGCGTTAACAACAAACTCTGAACTGCAACTACGCAATGAAAATTCAGGGCTTTTCATGTAGTTTTTTAAATCCCCAGCTCCAGTTCCACTAACAACTTCTACCCCAGTAGTGTAGTGGTCCCTGGAGAAGTGGGTATACTCTTAAACCCCCCCCCCCCTTTTTTTTTTTTTTTTTTTTTTTTTTTTAAAGTAGTCCAGAAAAATGCCGTTTTAGAAATAGTGATATGTCAGACTTCATTATTTATTTTACCCAAAAATCCATCAGTAGTATTCGCTCACTACTATAAAATTATCATGACTTGATCAGGATCAGTTTGTAGGTTTTACTGGATACACAAGAAGCTGCAGGAATGGAAATGGATTCAACATGAGGCAAACATACAGTAGGATAATGTTAGCCTTTAATAACGTTAGCCTTTAAAAACATTAGCCTTTCATAACGTTAGCCTACTCACACAGTTGAACTATTGGTGACTAAATCTCTTCTCCTCTAATGCCGTGTTTCCACTACGTGGTATCGGCTCGACTCGACTCGACTCTGCCTTTTTGCGTTTCCATTATGAAAAAGGGCCTGGAATCTGGTACCCGGTACTAGTTTTTTGGTATCACGTCCGCCGAGGTTCCAGGACTGGGGACCAGATACTAAAATGGGATGTGTAAACACTGCAGACCACTGATTGGTCAGAGTCGTCGCTGTGACCCGTCGTTTTACAAGAAACAGATGCGGAAGTTGACAGTAAATATAGCGGTAGGTTAATACACATGATAATAGCCCAAAAACTACACCATGGTTTGTTGAGGAGGTTCAGATGTAAAAATTCAGCATGAGCTTGACGAGACTACACAAAACGAGCGAGTTTATCTGCAACTCTCTGAGCAGACGACACGGAAGTAACGTGCCGCATCACTATGACGACCGGGTATTGTAAAGTCGGTAGTAGCCTGTAATGGAAACAGTCGCCAGGAATAGGACCTGGTCTCCGAGTCGAGCCAAGTCGAACTGGTTCCATGTAGTGGAAACGCAGCATAAATGTGCAGTCCTATGTCCAGTAGTTTTAAAACAGTGACTCATTCTGAAACCACCTTAAAACTTACCTCAGAATTATGTATACCATTAAAGTAGGTTCTCTCGATATGTATCACTCACTTGAAAAACTTATGCTGCCTTTCTCGTTTGCATTTCCAATTATCGTGCATCTTTCAACGAGACGTGCAATGACCTGTCAATCAACTGGGGTGGAACTGGCACCTGAGGTGTCCAATCAGGTTCCAGAGGTGGGCGGCTCTAAGCAGAGCCCTGGATCCGGCGCTAAGTTAGCAATATTTTCCTCAGCATGACCCGCCCTACTCTGCCCCTGATTGGCTCATCAGTCCTCATGCCTAAAGTTAACCAATCTAATCAGTGAAGGCAGGGAGTATTAGCCAGTTAGAGGAAGAGTAGGGCGGGTCATGGACTTCACCATCCAAGGAGACAACATGGGTAATTTGCCTGCAGATACGACTGAATGGTGCACATCAGGGGGATTTAGAAATGGGTATACGCAATGACTGAAAAATAAGTAGGTATACTCTGTTTACTGTCGTATACCCTGGACTACACCACTGTTCTACCCTGATGGGCTGTAGGTGTGTTTCCATCCAGCTGTTTCATTTTGTGCAGAGAAAAACCCGTGTGGAAATGGAAGCTCCATAAACCTCAGAATATCACCAAAAAAAAAGTGCAATGAAAGCAGATACAGCGAATGATTTTTATTTATGTGCATATGTGGAGCAATAAGAAAAGTGAAACCGACATTTGAATTAATACAAGGCGCAGAAATTCCATATTAGTGGTAAAAAAATATATATATACATAGCAAAGTATGAAGAGCTGCAGAAAGAAATATCACACAAAGTTTATGATTCAGGCCAGAGGTTTGGTTTGGTTCGCTTTAGGAGGCAACAGATGTCAGCTGCATGAAATTACACGGACCTTAACGTGGATGGGCTCCACAGAAACCGCTCAGATCGGCTGTGGATTTGGATTTAATGGTTCTTTTGATGAACAAACTGACAATGAAGAACCAGCAGTAGTGGATGGAAATGCACGTAAATGTGCGTTTTGGGCAGCATGGCGGTTTACTGGTTAGCATTTCATGGCTAGAAGGTCATGTGTTCGATCCCCTCCACTTTCCCCCATCATCAAAAGCCGATAAATGTAGATAAATTCTCCTGTGTTCGACCAAAACTACCGATGAAGATCTGGAGTTGGTCTCCAAAAGGACGAGGTCAAGGACCGCCCACTACTTTTAGATTATAACGTTTGAACCAGACCAGTTTCAGACAAATATTCCACATAATTGTAAAGGTCTAAATGCCATCTTGAACAGACTCAAAGGGCAAAATTTTGATTCAGATATTTTTAAATGAAAAATATCAAAAACTACTGCGTCACGGATGGACAAAAAATTAACGTCTATTTTTTTTGCAAGAATTCCAAAGTTCTCCAAAGTAAAGTGCCTCTGACATTTTCATCCCAAAACATATTCAGTGTAAACCTTAAACCATCTATTTTACAACCTAATAACTGGTTAGAGGAAAAAAATATTTGATGAGACCTGAATAGAAAGAGTTTAGACAAATTGCAGCGTCACAGATGGACAACAAAAGTAAATATTAAATTAAACATTTTTTATTTCAATTATCAATAACATATACATTTATTTCCAATGTTTACAGCATACAAATAATATTAACATAGTCAAATGTATCTTGTATAGATATGTGCATTTATTAATTTAAGCACTGTGGGTTTAAATTATGACATAAATAATACCATATGTTCCACAAAAAATTACAGTCTGACATTCTGCAATGATAACTTTAAAAATAGTGAATCAATCAAAATGCAATTTCATGGAATGAAACTGTAACTTCTTACCTACATTTTGCAGGAAACCCCATTTGATTTGCTTCAGTGGTCACGGAGAAATGTGGGTGTTTGTAAAGCATGTCAGAAGTCCCTTCCCTCCAAGTTTTGTAAGGAGATGTGTTGTCCATTGTGTTCACGCCTTCCAAATATGAAGATGTTTGTTGTGTTCTTGCACAAAAAATATCTCTTTTGAAAAAGTGACTCCTTGTTTCTTTTCATTTTCAACTAACGAAATGAATAATGAATTACATCAAAAAGGACATCATGCGGATGCCAAGAGCGTCTAAGTGCCAGACTCGGAAGAAACAAACCTATGACATGCTTTACAAAGACCCACATTTGTCCACTCAACCAAATTAAATGGGGTTTTCTGCAAGATGTAGGAAACAAGTTATAGTTTCATACCCTGAAATAGCATTTAGTTTGTTGAATTATTTTGAAAATTATCAATACGGAAGGTCCGACTGTCTTTTTTTTTGGGGGGGGGGGGCATACGGTATAATAGTCAAATATCAGTGTATTTGGAATAAATGTAGTTTATTTATGAGAGTTTATAAAATGAACCCAGAATGATGTCACAAAACTGTCATTCACAATCAGAAAACTCCACAATTTTTTTTTTCACAATTTTTTTTTTTTTCTCATTTCAAAATACATTGTCCTGAAAATATAAGTAATTCCCTACCCAGAAATATAAGTTTGGTGTAGATTATGGTAACTTCATTTTTTTGACCAGCTGTTAACCTTCCCTTGACTTCACCCAATAGCCTTCAATGGCAGATTCAATTCAATTCAGTTCAATTCAACTTTATTTATAGAGCACATTTCATGCACAAGGCTGACTCAGTGTGCTTCACAACAGGTATAGAACATAAAATATGGATATGAAAACAATTAACAGTCAAATAAACAGTAGAAGAAGGGAATGGATTAATGTCCTGGGCATCCCCCGTCCTTAGACCCTCCTTCTCAGCAAAGAAAAACTCCAAAAACCCAGTAGGAAAAGAGAAACATGAGGGAGAACCAGAGTGAAGGACAGATCCACTCCCATGGACGGACAGACTGTGGATCAACCAGGACTGATGGACGTCCGTTTGCAGATGTAGTTCCAGTCTGTAAAGATGCAGTTGGGTGGGAGCACATGCTCCTCATGTGCTAAGTGCTAATGCTAACGCTAATGGCAGGTGCTCTGTTTGCATTGGAATGGGTAAAACGCAAAGAGCGAATTTCCCTACGGAGATAATAGAGCGAGTTGACCTTAACCTTTAACCTTTACAATGAGCCCTGGGGTTTATCTGTTTCTAAAAGATAAAACTGTGCTCAACAATGAGTATTAGCTGTTTACCCTGGACAAATAAAAACCCACATGGTGCCAGTGAATGTAGAAACTGACTGGCCGGATCAAACGACTGGTTAAAAAAAAAAAACCCTGAACACATCGAGCCTTTTGTCATATCGCAACTTTATCTAATGTTTTTTGATCAAATGGACTTGTGTGTCCGATTCAACAAATGCTTGTAACCTCAGAAAACAACTGTGTAAACAACTTATAACAATAAAGTACCGAAAACATAGTAAATGCGGCATTTAATTCTAAAAAAAACTTGTATAAGAGGGTATTTTTTAGGACGTGTGGTTCTTGTTTGAGGCCTGAGGTTTTCTCCAGAGATGACAAGGGAAGTAACTGAGGGATGAGCAGTTCTGATTGTAATGTACGGACAATTTGCATAAAAATAGCAATGGATAAAGACTTTCAAATCACAAGCAAGTACCATATTTCCTCCAATACTATCAGGGGCAGCAGAGTGCAGTCAGTGAGAGAGAAATGGAAGATTTTTAGTAGTTTTAGCAAAGTTTTAGGGAGGTTTTAAAGATGTTTTATGGTGATTTTTTTTAAAACTAATACTTGTATATAATAGTGATTTAGCTGTAAATATTAAATGTATGTATATTGTAAATCTATATGCAGATCTCTCCAGGACATACACAGATGATGGATGTTTTTGTCAGTCAGTATTATTAATATTGTGTCTATTCGTAGTTCGTGTCTATTTTTATTTTTTTCTTCTTTAGTTTCATTCTTATTTTACTTTTTCATGTTCATTTTGTCACCTATTGTTTAAAATTTGTTCATTTTTCATTAATTTTGCTGCTTATTTTTTGCTGATGTTTATGTTTCTCCATTGTACCAGAGTACCATCACTTACCTTTTTTTTTTTTAAGCATTAATTCACTGTTTATCAAGCTGACATATTTTCCATTTTTTTTGTCAATTTCTATGAATTTTGTTCATTATTTTGTTCGTTTGGTACTTATTTATATATATATTTTATAATCTATCTATCTATCTATCTGTCTGTCTGTCTGTCTGTCTGTCTGTCTGTCTTATTCTGTTCTTTTTGTTAATTTTGTTCCCTATTTTCTGAAATTTTGTTCATTTCTCATTAATTTTGCTGCTTATTTTTTGCTGATGCCTATGATTGTCCATTGTACCAGTGTACTGTACATCACTTTTTTTCTTTTTACCATTATTTTTTGAATTATCTGTTTATCAAGCTGACATACTTCCCATTATTTTGTCCAGTTCTATTAATGTTTATTTATTATTTTGTCCATTTCTATCTATCTATCTATCTATCTATCTATCTATCTATCTATCTATCTATCTATCTATCTATCTATCTATCTATCTATCTATCTATCTATCTATCTATCTATCTATCTATCTATCTATCTATCTATCTATCTATCTATCTATCTATCTATCTATCTATCTCTTAATGTATGGCAGCAGTAGATCTGTGTGTACTTCTGAATCTTCCTCCACAGTGTCCTCTGCTCGTCTTCATATTCCGTAGTCGTAGCTGCTTTAATTAAATCCAGAGCTCGTTCCTTCTGTTTTCTTTCCTCCACCTCATACTCTCCATGTGGGGTTCTGATGGTGGAGGTGGGTCTGCTGCCCTTCACTCACTCGGGTTCAGATCTGGCGACCGTGAAGTCCGTAGCATATGATTCACATCCTTTTTTTTTTTTCTACCCGTCAAACCTTGCAGTGAAACCTCGTACCCTCTGGGGGCGGGGGGGGGGGGGGGGTGCTCGTCCTCCCGTCAGGTTTCCCTCCTTTCATTTGTCACCCGTCACACAAACTTCCCGTCACTTAAAATGAGCGTCGGTAAGCGTCGCCGAGGATGTTTTCACTTTTACCTCCCACGAGCTGCACCCTCGGCCTCTGATGTTTAATGGCACGTGATAGGAACCACCTGGCGTACCCACCCAGTGCCCCTGATGAAGGGGAGGAAGTGGTTTCCACATCATATAGCCCCAGCCATCAGGCTCGCAGGCCGCACTGTCATCCTTCGCTTTGTACTCCGAAGAGCTCGGAGCTGGAGGATGAGTTTGATGGATGGAGGTGAAGGCCCTTCCTATTGAAACATGCATGAGAGCTCTAATACGCAGCCTAATTATTACCACCTTGGTTTTTTACTGATTTTGGAGAATGACGCCATAGTTATAGACAAAAAAAAAACAAAAAAACAACAACCCTGAATTCCCCCGTCTTGAACAGTTCCAGCGGTACATAACCACAAATTAGAAATAGACGTGTAAGAATTTTGTTGCTAAGGAAATTCTTCAGTAATCAGCAGCGCGACGAGTTGAAAAAATACTTGTAAATGATTTCATATGGGTTGCTTTGCGTTAGGTTGTAACCTAATAAACTGATGAGGGAGAAACCGCACTGTCAACATGTGCTGGACAGACAGCCGTCGGGGATGAGAGACCCGCCGCGTCATTTTTCTTTCTGCAAAACTTTGATATTTGTCGAATCCAAACCTACCTTCGTAAACACGCGTCTGATTCGCAGCGGCGTAGCTTTATTTACACACAGTTTATTTATACAAGTTAGAACCCAGTTTGAGCCGCTAAAGAGAGGTGCATGATGACGGTGTTTCCACGGTAACTCTGAACGTCCACGTGGGTCATATCTGATGACCATGAAAAGATGATAAAACTGTATTTTACTCCAATTATTTACATGTATTGATAGGATTACTTTATCAACAAGTATTAAACAGTTTAGATCAGTAGAGGCATTTATGACGACATTATAATTGGTGAGAAATTAGATCCTATTTGTGTCCAGATACACTGAACATCAGTAACTTTTGGTTTGGTTGGTGACGTGGATTCTACATATGTCTAACTCTACATATCAATACAAAAGTCTATGTAGTCTATACATGTTATGTACTATGTTTAAAAAGAATTTATTATCAAATCAAATTTCATCTCTTTCGTGTCTGTGGGGCACACGCCTCTGGGCTACCATAAGCTCCTCCTCCGGGCTACCATAAGCTCCTCCTCCAGACTATATAAGCTCCTCCTCCGGACTACCTTAAGCTCCTCCAGGCTACCGTAGGCTGCTCCTCTGGGCTACCATAAGCTCCTCCTACGGGATACCACAAGCTCCTCCTCCGGGCTACCGTAGGCTTCTCCTCCGGGCTACCGTAGGCTGCTCCTCTGGGCTACCGTAAACTCCTCCTCCAGGCTACCGTAAGCTCCTCCTCCAGGCTACTGTAGGCTCCTCCCCCTAACTGTTCGAGTGGTTCCACAGTCTTTGGTCTCCACACATCAGTACAAAAATGGCCTTTGCTCAGGAGAGTGAGAAGTCCATGGCTAAAAATAACAAGAGCAAGTCGGTTGTGTGGAACTGGTAGGAATTTGAAGTTTCCGATGACGACCAAACCGTTCCTCGCTGCAAACTCATCCTGAAAGCGGTATCAGTCAAAGACAGCAGCACAACCGACTTTTTTCAGCACGTCAAACATCATCACACATCAGAGTGGGAGCAGTGCGTTGCGTTGCGTTGTGGAGTGCACATGAAAATAACACACCAGCTAAAACACCACTACCAGCCCGAATCGAAATCAAAAATGGACTTTTTAGAGGTGAAAAATCAGGATTTTATTTTTGGCCAAAACCATGCAGCCCTCCTGTAGACTATTTCTTTGGCTTCTGTCCCTTTAGTTCAGTTCAGATACTGGATTTGACGTTGTTGTCCATCATCACATTAACACAACACACGCATTAGAATCCAGTTTGAGCTCCTGAAGACAGACCGTGCATGTGTACAAGTTGAAGAATTGCAGAAATGGAGTTAATTAGACTGATTGGATTGTTTGCAAATCTCACATTTCTTGTGGTTTTTGGTGTCCAGACTTTCCAAAACCAATCTGGACACAATCTGGATCTGCCAAAAGATGGATCTGAGGAAGAGGAGACAGATGAATCACAGTTTAGGCTCAAATAAGAGTGGGAAAATCTGCAAATGTAAACACTGTCAATGACAAAACAAGGAAAACAGTATTTATTATGTAGAAAAAACAGAAATTAGAGTGGATTTTGTTGTTTCATCATCGTTTGAAACAAATCCTCATTTGTCTGTAAACTTTATTTGTGTATTTATTTAACAGAACTAAACCCACACAATGGAAAAATCACAAGTTAAATACATTAAAAATACCAAAGCTTGAACTCCACAGTCAGTATTTCTTTGGTTCAAATTAATATTTTTAACTAAATCCATTCATCATCATAGTTTGATCGTAGTATTTCTATGTTTAAACACTTGTCAACATACGGGTAGATTGGTATTTTAATGAGACTTTTTCAAGCATTAACGACTAAAATAGTGTGCATCTAAAAATACTCACAAGTTTAGGAAGCAAATCCACACAGTAATCACACAATAAACAATAAATAATCAATACAATAAACTGCAGATCAGTACAAGGTATTTATAGTGAAAATAGTATTTATAATGTGGAAAAAACAGAAATTAGAGTGGATTTTGTTGTTTCATCATCGCCCGAAACAAATCCTCATTGTCTATTAACTTTATTTGTGTATTTATTTAACACAACTAAACCCACACAATGGAAAATCACAAGTTAAATACATTAAAAACACCAAAGCTTGAACTCTACAGTCAGTATTTCGTGGGTTCAGACCAAGGTTATTATTGTTAACGAAAACTAACAAAATGATGAAAACTAGAATTGAAAAAAAAACATTTTCGTGAACTGAAATAAATAAAAACTATAATTAAAAGAAAAAAACGATAACTAACTGAAATTACATTGTGTGCTACAAAACTAACTAAAACGCAGAAAAATTATGGATGAAATTCCCTTTGTTTTCGTCTTTGCCAACATCGGATTGATACAAAAGCGATTTATTTCGCTCTAGCAATTTTAGCTAGCGGCACCATACGACACTTCACAGTCCGTCACTTCTAATTACTTGTGGTTTCCAGTCGTCTTCTGGTCCCCACTCTACCTGGAAACATGGAGACTAAAGTTGGGAGAAAGCAGCAGAGTCCTGTCTGGGATTTATTTGAATACAACGAAGAAGAGAAAAGATATGAAAAAACTAAAATTAATACTAAAACTAAACTAAAACTAAGCATTTAGAAAAAAAAAATTAACTAATAAAAACTAGCAAACCTGCTCTAAAAACTAATTAAAACTACCTGAATTAGAGAAAAAAAGTCAAAACGAAATAAAACTAAACTATAATGAAAAATCCAAAACTATTAGAACCTTGGTTCAGACGTCATTGAGCTGTGCTTCTGTCTTCGGCCGATCCATCCCTGCACGTTAGGCTTCAGGTCGAATGCGTCTAATTTTTGCATGATGTGCAACCTCACCCAACCACCACCAGCCGAGGTGGCCACAATACACGGGACGGCTCAGGTAGAATATCATGTGTAGCACATGTGTAACTGATACATTCAGCTCATTGTAATCAGAGGTGACAGAGGATTTCAAAAAAAGCCCCAAATAAAGTAAATTGTCATGCTGTGTGGAATTTCCCTTGACGTCCACCGGCCCAAAATAATATTTTCCATAAGATTCATTTTCCCAAGCACCGTGAGGAAAAATATTCGGCTACAGTATGTGTTGTTTCTTCAGAAATCACAGTAGTATTGAAAGCTCCCATCTGCCCGTGCACCGACTGCAGGCTAATGAAAGCCTCCGTCTGCTAATCTGCATCCAGGATAGAGGAACAAATTATTTCAAAGCACATCTGTAACTCGTCACGCAATGAAAATCTCTCAGAAAACACTGTTTGTCCAGTTGCTCAATATTTATTTGCTGAACGGAGGCTACGGATGGGGGAGGAATGCCGGACCCCCGCGCTACAAAGGGCTTTTTAATGGAGTTTCATTAATTATTGCTGTGAATGATTTGCTGGTGTAAATTTTTGCGCTTGTGAAAGATGAAAGAGGACGTGAAAACGGATATTTCACCACCCAAGTTAAAAAAAAAAAAGATTCACACGTGACCGTTTTCAGAAAACTCTTCGTCTACACGGCCCCGAATATCTACATCATCAAAAGCACAACGAGTCTGTAGGTGGCAGCGTGGTCAGACCATCCAGGACCGTTAACAAAGTCTAATCAAAGTCCAACGGCATATCATGAAATGCATACAGGTAACGCTCCACTTTTAATTGGCCTGTTATCTGTGCACATTATAAGTTTTCCACCTGTATGTTCACACCGCGTCAAATACCACACGATTAGCACAGTTAGTGCGATTAGCGGTTAGGTTTAGGGTTAGTGTTTAGTGTTGTTAGCGGTTAGCACTATTAGTAGTTAGGTTTAGAGTTAGTGTTTATCACAATTAGCTGTTAGCATTATTAGCAGTTGGGTTTAGAGTGAGTGTTTAGCGCTGTTAGCAGTTAGCACTATTAGTGGTTAGGTTTAGGGTTAGTGTTTAGCACTATTAATGGTTAGCACTATTAGCAGTTAGGTTTAGGGTTAGTGTTAGCGCTATTAGGGGATAGGTTTAGAGTTAGTGTTTAGCTCTATTAGCGGTTTGCACTATTCGCGGTTAGGTTTAGGGTTAGTGTTTGGCGCTATTAGCAGTTAGGTTTAGAGTTAGTGTTTAACGCTATTAGTGGTTAGCACTTTTAGCGGTTAGGTTTAGAGTTATTGTTTAGCGCTGTTAGCGGTTAGGTTTAGAGTTATTGTTTAGCGCTGTTAGCGATTAGGTTTAGAGTTATTGTTTAGCGCTATTAGTGGTTTGCACTATTTGTGGATAGGTTTAGGGTCAGCGGTTCCGGATATGTAAACCGGAGATCTTGCATCTATCAGGCAGACGGAACAGAACAAACAGGACAAACAGGCTGAAAAACAGCTTCTGCCCTACTGCAGGAAATGCACTCAATGCTACTAAAAGATAGGGCAGTAGAATGTGATTGTGTTTGTGTGTTTTTACTTTTTATTCTATTTATTATGTGGTTTGTGTTTGTTTTTTACAAAGTTTTTATGTCATATGAATGAATACCATTAAGGATCGCATTTTTTCATTTCGTTGTACAGTGACAACGAAGACATATTCTACTCTATATTCTATCTTGGCGTACACTGACACGTGATCGAATGGCGCTGAATAACACACAAAGGATGAAAATGCGTATGTATGGCACGCCAAATGCAACTAGAACTGGCATAATTTGTTGTGATCAGTTTGCAAAGTCCGGTTTATTTTCAGTTTTGGCATATGTACATTACATACAGAAAACTGAAACTGCAAGACTCTCAGGCCTCATGGTGCAAAATGAACCTAGTAAAAAAAAAGTGAAAAAACAGACTATAATATAATTATGAAGAGAATATAACTATAACAGCAGAGGGTTGAGCAAAAAATACATAGAAAAAAATAGACAATTAAGTAGCAAAGGTGCAATCAGAGTCCTGTTAGGGTTCGGGTAAGAGTTCCTTCTACACCTCCACCTACTCTTTCAGGTCTGTAACACCCACTCGTACTCCTTCACCGGCCGCAGTACGCGCTTGTGAATGCAACATCTGCGGGAAAGGTGTGAATGTATCCAAGAACAGTACGCAGTGTGAAAGCGCCCTAAAAAACAACGGTTTTCTGCATCAGTTTTTCTTATTTTGGAGCAGACACGCTGTCACTGTCTCTTCCTCTCTGCTCTGAGTAAACAAATGATTCAATTAGCAGCACCCGCTGTCTATGGCCACCACCGCTGGAAAAAGTACTGAATGAAAATGATCTATTCTCCTGAATTTATCAGACATTGGTCACAGGTCCGGACAGAACCATCACTGGGTCCAGGTCCTGACCAAGGTCTGCCATTTGGTGATGCCTAATCTATGGTAACTACGGAGCCTCTGAACGTCCGAAGGGGTCATATCTGATGACCATGAAAAGATGAAGAACTGTGTTTTACACCAATTATTTCCATGTATTGATAGGATTAGTGGATCAACAGGTATTAAACAGTTTAGATCAGTAGATGGTTTTACAATATTATAATTTATGAGTAATCAGATCCTATTTGTGTCCAGATTCACTGAATATCAGTAACATTAGGTTTGGTTGGGGATGTAGATTCTACATATTTCTAATTCTATCGGCCGCTCTTGTAGACTATTTCTTTGGCTTCTGTCCCTTTAGTTCAGTTCAGATACTGGATTTGACGTCGTTGTCCATCGTCACATTAACACAACACACGCATTAGAATCCAGTTTGAGCTTCTGAAGACAGACTGTGCATGTGTACAAGTTGAAGAATTGCAGAAATGGAGTTAATTAGACTGATTGGATTGTTTGCAAATCTCACATTTCTTGTGGTTTTTGGTGTCGAGACTTTCCAAAACCAATCTGGATCTGCCAAAAGATGGATCTGAAGAAGAGGAGACAGATAAATCACAGTTTAGGCTCTAATAAGGGTGGAAAAACCTGCAAATGTAAACACACTCAGTGACAAAACAAGGAAAACAGCATTTACAATGTAGAAAAAAAACAGAAAATGGAGTGGATTTTCTTGTTTCATCATCCTCTTTTGTCTATTAACTTTATTTGTGTATATATTTAACACAACTAAACCCATACAATGGAAAATCACAAGTTAAATACGTTAAAAACACCAAAACTTGAACTCCACAGTCAGTAATTCTTTAGGTCAGATTAATATTTTTTGACTAAATCCATTCATCATCATAGTTTGATCATAGTATTTCTGTTTAAACATACAGGTAGATTGGTATTTTAATGTGACATTTAAGATATTTCAACTAAATATTCAAGCATTAACAACTAAAATAGTTCTCATCTAAAACTACTCATGAGTTTAAGAAGCAAATCCACACAGTAATCACACAATAAACAATAAATAATCAGTACAATAAACTGCAGATCACTGCAAGGGATGCACTGATTCATCTGCCAAACATCATTATTGGCCAATATTTGTTGATTATCATCAGCGTATAAGGTGATTTTCACTAATGGCAATGCCAGATATTTGTTTGTCACATTATATTAATAGAATAGAATAGAATAGAATAGAATAGAATAGAATAGAATAGAATAGAACTGCTTTTATTGTCACTGTGTGTATAAAATTAGCAGTTCAACTCCAGGTAGTGCAACGATATTATAAAAAACAAATAAAATACATCAGAAAATAAGAATAGAGTGAATATAAAATAGCAAAAACTAAAACAAGATAATTTGTTTGTATTTGTTGTTGCTTTTGTTTTTTTATTCCACCTTAAAGAAATTTTAATTACAATTCTAAACAGAAACATAAAGTAATTTGCGTCGTCCTGGGTTTTTTCCATCCTTTCGTCCCTAAATCGGTCCAGTATCGTGCAGATGTGCTGGTGTTTCGTTAACAGTACGTGTCAGGAACAGTGCGACAGATGCTTCCAGACTCTTTTCTGTCGAGTCGACGCCGTCTGCTCACGTCTTCCTCGCTTGTCTTTGTTTAATTCCCGGACCCACCTGCTTCGACCGCAGTCCAAAACACCAGCCTTAAATCACAGGCCTGGATCAGAGCTCGTTTAATGCCCG
Organism: Sphaeramia orbicularis; assembly: GCF_902148855.1. Lineage (NCBI taxonomy): Eukaryota > Metazoa > Chordata > Actinopteri > Kurtiformes > Apogonidae > Sphaeramia > Sphaeramia orbicularis. The sequence continues at coordinate 3,266,430 of NC_043965.1, read as the reverse complement.
CTCATTAGCACTAATAACCGGTGTTTAATAACAGAATTCTTGTTATCCCTCCTAAATGAGGCTTGATAAGAAATTTGTTAATTGACGGGAAACTGGGAGTCGCAGCCGTGCACATGTTTTGCTGCAGTATTATTGGCTGTCCGTGCCTGTGTGTGTTACTTTAGCTACTGGATGGGGTAACCCCCAGTCACTTGCCTCCTCAACACCTGTGTTTACTTTGGGGCCTCGGCCCCCGTGACCCAGCAGCAATCCTTCACTCACTCAGAAGATGGAGTGAGCTTCCAGCCTCCAAATATGTGCTGTCCCTGCACTTTTACCACCCCGAGTCCTCCAAGACTTTCATTATGGGGCACGGGCCAAACGGCCGGTATAAATTACAATCCTCCTCCAAATTCGAGTAAATTTAAACATTCAGATCCTGTTCTCTTTGACGGTAACATTAGGCCGGTCTAAGAGCAGAAATAGGCTGTTTGTCTGCGCCTGTTGTGGTTGTTGTGGCTTTAAAGTGCTGTGGGAATGGAAAGTGGATTTGACGAGCCATTAATGTGAAATATAAGTGAATTTGTCTTTTCTTTGGACAAAGTAACAGGCAGAGTTGGGTTGTGAACGTTGGCAGTAAAATAAAGATCATGTGACAGATTTATGTCCGAAGGAAAACTCAGGTGTCTGTCGGCACCGCGTCAAACTCTGACGTTCGTGTTTATCGGGTTAAATTACAGAATCACAAGGCACAGTTTGGAGTCTAGGAGTTGTGTATGGAAACTAGGGCTGCACGATATTGGAGAAAAAAACTGACGTTGAGATTTTTTTTTTAACCCTGCGATTAGGGATGGGAATCAATAAGAATTTAAGGATTCCAATTCCATTATCGATTTTGCTAATCGATTCGATTCTCTTATTGATTCTCATTAGGTGAGCACTGTAAAAAAAAAAAAAAAAACAAAACGTAAAAAAACCATTAACATTCCAGCAGCTGTGGCGCCAAAAAAATACTGTTAAATAACAGAAAATAACCATCTCATAAAAATACGGTAATTTTCCATAATTAAAATACAGTTTTTTGCCCTAACTTTACATGAGATTTTGCATATTTTTTTGATGTTGTAATGTTTAATAAAGAATATTTACATGTATTAAAACAATCAAAGTATCTATAAATATATATATAAATAATTTTCAATGAGACTCAGTTGTCCAGTCCACTGATAAAAACTGTATTTGGACAGTTTATCAGTGCTTATACATGTTATACATTCACAAAAATACATTTATTCAACATTTTTGTTGTGAAACCTCCTGTAATTACACAAGATGTTTGTCAATTAACAAACAAGTCTGGTTAAACTGACAGAACAAATACTTCTTTTACAGTTAATTGTCAGTAATTTTATCTCATTTTATTTAAATTTTTTACAGTATTAAACTTTAAATTAACATTTTAATCTCATAAATAGAAAAGAAATATTTGTGAAATTAAGATACATTTGTGAATGTATTTTAACTGTATTTTTCTGTGGAAAAAAGAAAAAAAAACCTTTAAAAAAAATGGAAATTTTCTGGTTATTCACAGTTACAGTTTTTTTTCATGTTATTTTACATTTGACATGTAAAATCACAGTCTGTTTTTGTCATTTCATTGATATTTTCCTGTATCTTAAAAATACAGGAAAAATCTGAAAAATAAACAGTGACAATTCAGTTAAATTACAGATTTTTTTTACAGTGTACATTGCGATGACGATATATTGTGCTGCTGTAATGGAAACGTTCATAAATCTGTTAGTGAGGAGGACAAGACCGGTCATTTTTGTGTTTTTCTGGGTGTGTTCTGTTCTGTTCTACTGTTCTGTTCTGCAGCAGAAGCATCTGTGCATAATTTCATGAAACTTGGTGGAAGGGTCGGACATGGGCTGAAAGGATGGAGGCTGGACTCGTGTTTCCTCTTTCTTTGACGCTCATATCGTTAGCCTCATAGCGTATTCGCTTCAGTCAATCACTATATGGACAAAAGTATGTGGACATGTTGGATTCAGGTGTTTCTTTTCTAACAGGGGTCTGGGATCCAACACAAGAATGACTGTCGAAATAATACAGTTTTATATTATGGGATGAATATCATTGCATTGGTTAGTTTGGTTTAAAACAGGGGTGTAATGGTACAGAAAAATTACAGTTTGGTACGTTTTCGGTACAGGGGTCTTCAGTTCGATACATTTTTGATTTTCGTTTGAAATACGTTATGAAATTTAACGTGTTACCAGAATTTTTACCAATCTTCACGAAACAGTGCCGGCACACCGCTCTTGTTTTGTCGTGTCTCTCTCCGTTGACATAACCGACGGGAAATCTGAAATGCTCCCAAATCGTAGACCTTAGAGCAGACGGAGGGTCTTCAGCTCTGTCTTTGTACCTGAGCTGCCGTGCTGGTTCACCTTCAGCATGTGGACGGTGTGTGGACCGCTTAAACGTCCCACTAGGACAGGGGTGTCAAACTCACTTTAGTTCAGGGGCCACATTCAGCCTAATATGATCTAAAGTGGGCTGGACCAGTCAAGTAATATAAATAATAGGATAAGAACTTTTGAGTGAAAAAAGAAAATTCCGTAATGAAAACGTTTACATCTACGAATTGTACTTGAACATAACATGAAGAAATATGAACAACCTGAAAATTCTTTAGTAAATTAAGTGCAAGGTTAACAATATTACGCCTTTTATCATTTATTTTTATTACGCCGTTTATCATTTATGCATGTTAATCACAACTTAGAGATCACAGCGGATCGACAAATAAACAAAACATTTAATAACACGGAGAAAATGATGAAAATTCCACATACTTCTCTTAAGACATTCAGATATTCACATTTTTTGTTAAAGGCTAGTCTGTAAATGTAAACATTTTTGTGTAATTTTACTGTTTTTACGCTAAAACAAAGAGACAGATTTGCAGTTTTCATAATTTACAGGTTATTTTGATAGTATTTTACTGGTCTTATCATTTTTAGAGCGAAATGACCTAAAATTATTTTAACACACTTGATTGTTCATATCTTCAGTGTAATTTTTGCATTTCACAAATTCATCCCAGGGGTCGGACTGGACCCTTGCCGCATGTTTGACACCTGTGCTCTAGGATATTAAATATTACACATGGGTTCTGTTTGCGTCCACTCTGCTCATTCTGTGTGTTTCGCTTTAAGGTTCATGTGGAAACATAAGGCGAGTGTTTGTGTTCTTCACACAGGCTGCATGTATTGGTTCGGTACTCCACCGTATTGTACTGAAGGCCTCAATCCGAAATGGTTCAGTTCAAATGAGTGCACTGTTACAGCCCTGGTTTAAATTATCATTGCATCCAAAATGCCTTACAGATGGTTTTTACTTAATTTCTCTGATTTCTATGATTTTAAATGTTCTACCTCTAGTGTTTTATAGTTTTTTTTATGTGTGTTTTAGTAGATTTTAGCATATTTTTTGTATATTCCAGTACAACTTTTGGTCTGTTTTTTTTTGGGTATTTTAGTGTATTTTTTGTGTTTCGGTTTATTTTTATGTGTTTTAGTATGTTTTAGCGCATTTTATGGATATTCAGTGCACTTTTTGGTGTGTTTTTTTGTGTATTTTAGTGCCTTTTTTGTGTTTTATTGTATTTTTATGTGTGTTTTAGTATATGTTAGCCTATTTTTGGTATATTTCAGTGTAATTTTTGGTGTTTTTGTGTATTTTAGTGCAGTTTTTTGTGTTTTAGTGTATTTTTATGTGTGTTTTATTATATTTCATTGTATTTATTTTGTAGATTTCAGTGCACTTCTTAGTGTGTTTTTTGTGTATTTTAGTGCCTTTTTTGTGTTTTAGTGTATTTTTATTTGTGTTTTAGTATATTTTAGCGTATTTTTTTTATTTATTTCACTGCAATTTTTGGTCTGTTTTTGAGTATTTTAGTGCATTTTTTTGTGTTTTAGTCTATATTTATATGTGTTTTAGTACATTTTAGCACATTTTTGGTATATTTCAGTGTAGTTTTTGGTGTGTTTTGTATATTTTAGTGCAGTTTTTGTGCATGTAGATGCATAATAACTCTTATCAGTCATTGGTGGGTGGAGGGGTTCAGGTTTGAGCTTTAACAGCTTCAACGTCAGCAGAACAAACATTATTCATGGACAAATGGAAATGGAACGTTAATGGATGTAAACATGGTTCAACACAATAACTCTGAGGCCTGTTGGACTGATATTTACGTGAATGGAAGGAATGAAATATGACCAAAGACGATGAAAAAGTAATAAATTTGTCTTCATCCAGTCTGCAGATACAAGGATTATAAATGCAAGAAGTCCATAGTATGTCTGGTCACATTTTGGACACTGTGACACCATGAATCCTGTAAACTTTTTAATTTTCCTCTTAGTTTTTGATACTAAAATCCACACAAAAATAAAAATCTGTCCATTTGCCGTCAAAAACCAAGGGAATAAGCACAGATCTGAATATTGAACAGAATCAGATGAGTTCAAGGTTATTATCGTTAAAAAATGTCGGATTGATATGAAATCGATTTTTTTTCCCTCGAGCAATTTCAGCTGCAGGCACCATATGATATTTAACGGTCCGTCACTTGTTGTTTAATCGTCTTCTGGTTCCCACTCTACCTGGAAACATGGAGACTAAAGCTGGGAGAAAGCAGCAGAGTCCTGTCTGGGATTTATTTGAATACGATGACAGAGAAGAAGAGAAAAGATACGACAAAACTAAAGCTAAGAATTTAGAAAATAATGAAAACTAATATTAACTAGCAAACCTGCTCTAAAAACTAATCTAAACTAACTGAATTAGAGAAAAAGAAGTCAAAACTAAATAAAACTAAACTATAATGAAAAATCCAAAACTGTTATAACCTTGGTTCAAACGAGTGAAATTCATTGAAAATCTCTCTTTATTTTCTGTTTTTTTTTACATTACGCTGTAACTTGACTTAATTTGGTGCCCTGTTTTTTCTTCTTCTACACTTTTATCCACATCTGAGAGGTGACCAATGAGCTGTTTAGTGCCTTTAAGATGTTAACGTGGTGTGGATCTGATGAATGTTGTGCACAGTCAGTCTACTCTGGAGCCCAGCCAGAGTTCTGTTACTCCTACTACAGTGTTAACTGTTCAAATATTAGTGCCAGTGTTTTTTCAGGTGTGGGTACGGCGGTGTGCGCCAAAACCATGTTTCCATGGAAACAGGCCAGCCTAAAGCTGCCCCGGTATTATATTAAGTCATTAAACTCTGATATGATTAATAGAAGTGTGCGTTGTGGAATGAGCTGAAGCAGCGCGGCATTGGACATTCCACCTGATTTTCCTGCAGTTTTCACATTTCTGAATAAAAACCACTCGGTTAAGAACAATATTCAGATACATTTTCATTAACAAGTGGTATTTGGAGTATTTGGGAGTGTCCTGGGAGCTTGGCTCGGTTTCATGTTATGTTTCCTCTCACTTCCATCTCACACTGTGTTAATTCATCACTCAGATATTTTATTTTTTTATTATGGTGAGTTTAAATGACGCTCTGGAAAACAGATAATGAACACAGGAACACGTCTTTATCCATCGAGTCAAAGTCGTTCCTAAAATACAACCGTTTTACCAGATTCATGTGGACTAGGAGGACTGTCCATGTTACCGCAGACTGACTCTGTTTTTACATTCAAACCACACACACTGTTTTACTGCACAAACTGTGTTCTATATGTGATGGACATAGTTTTAGTGTTTTTTATATTTTTTTCTAGATGAGAACTACCTGCAAATTTCCTTATGTGCACACATTGACAATAAACTTAAACTTCTTAAATCTTGAATCTATATGGACAAAAGTATGTGGACAGGTTGAATCCAGGTGTTTTTTCTGACAAGGGTCTGGGATACAAAACAATAACGACTAATGTCAGAAAGGCATTTTACTGTTGTGCACTTTAGAAATAATAAATCGGAGTTATATATGTGTAACTTTTTAAGGGCGGGTATTTTTTATAGTTTTTTTAAAATCAGTATTTTATTATTTTTTATCAGTATTTTATTAGTATTTTTTTTAAATGCTGGTGACAATCGAGATCTGAGAACAGTGTTTTGTTTTTGTGTATTTTATATGCTGAAATGACTAAATTTGAGTCTGAATATAAGTAGTTTTATATTGGGATAAATATCAGTGCATTGGTTAGTTTGGTTTAAATTGTTATCTTTTCTTCCGAAATGCCTCAGAGATGGTTTTGACTTAATTTCTCTCAACATTGCTTTTTTTTTTTTTTTTTATCCATGACTGATTTTAAATGTTCTACCTCTAAATTTCTAAAATATTTTTCCTGCTCTGACTGTAAATGATAGTTTTCTACCACAGTTAACCATCTAATTTCTTCACATCTCACTGAGGAAGAAAAATCTACCATTAAACTTTAGGGAAATATTGATGTTTTTATCTTAAATCCTAATGAACTGGACATCTTACAGCTGTAGACATGATGTGTCCCAATACTTTTGTCCATATAGTTTATAAACGTCAGTATTTTCTGCAATATTTTATTTTCTGTTCACAGACAACATAAAAGGAAAGGGCATGTGCAATGTCCATCTCATGTAGGAAGAAAATCTCCTGTTAAACTTGAAGGAAATATTGATGTTTATAAACTATGTGGACAAAAGTATTGGGACACATCATGTCTACAGCTGTAACATGTCCTGTTCATGAGGACTTGAACCTGAATTCAACGTGTCCCAATACTTTTGTCCATATACTGTAGGACTGAGCCTTACAGTCCGTTAAACGGGCCAAATGCTTCCATAAAGAACCTTTAAGACTACATGCGACTTTTTTTTTTCTTTTTTTTTTTTTCATGTTAAAAGAAACATTTCAAACCGTTTGAGTGTTGTCTTTTCCAGGACACTGGCAAGTGCAGGAAAAGAACTCAAAGATAACTTCCTGAAAGCCCTGGCAGAGCGAGAGGAGGCCAACCGCAGTGGGAAAATGACTGTGAGTACATTATTACAGCACTCCAATTGCTACGTAATGGGATTCCCCTCAAATATTTCTGCAATTCCATTAGGATGGGAACAAAATCCATACTGTGTCAAGTTTTAGTGGAAATGCCCCCCCCCCCCCCCCCCCACCCCACCCACCTTTACCCCACCTTTCAGACGCCACCTTTTTCTACTCGTAAAAGCTCCACGCAGCGTTCAGGAGCAGCGTGTAACATGTCAGGGGTTGGACTTGGCATTGTTCTCAGGGTTTGTAGGGGTCCTTGAAATCCTTGAAAATACTTGAATTTTAGTTGAAGTGCTTGGAAATGCTCGCAAGTATGACTCTGTAATGTGATTTATTTACTTAAAACTTTGTGTTCTCCTTTCATTTCTAAACTTTTTGCTGTTATGACACATCATTTAGATGTTTAATGTACATCATTGTGATAAAAAGTGGAAAAAATAATCCTGAGTAGGGATGTAATGATTACCGGTATAACGATAAACCGCGGTAAAATTGCCAAAAGTTAGTATTACCGTTTAAATTCTAATTCTCATGATCACTTTGTTTGATTACCGCACTTTTCCGGAGAAAACACCTCTGTAAAGATCTGCTTTTATGTCAAATATTTGAGTATAGTTTTAATTTATTACAATTTTAATTTTGTATACCTAATATTTGGAACCAACATTCACTTTTAAAGTCTTTGAAAAGGTTCGTTAAGCATCTGTGTTATTTATGCAATAAATTATATACATTTTTCAAATTGGATTTTATATATTTTGTTGTGTTTTTTGGCCTTTTGTGTTGATACATTAGGTTAAAGTGAAAAAAATAAAAAATAATAGACAGTTGATATAAATGAAGTTGTGCTGAAAAAACAGATCCCAAACATGGCTATGGTAAACATTTGTTTATATAGTATATAAAGGCAAAATTAAAAGGACTGAAAACGGCCAAAATAGGCTCAGACCACTAAGAGTTAATATTTGAATGTTTCTGCAACAGAAAGTGCGTTGTGCCAATTATTTTATTTTATTTTATTTTATTTTATTTATTTATCAAAATACAACTTGGTTAAATTATTTCAGTGTGTATTAGTACTTTTTGAACATTTTGAGCACAATTTCAACAATACAGCGATAATAATGATAACCGTGATAAGTTTGGCCACAGTAACCGTGATATGAAATTTTCTTATAGTTACATCCCTAATCCTGAGTATATGTATTCCTGTAGATGTGTATTTTCCCACAGTGATGAGGTGAAAGTGACCCTTAAATGTGCTGGAATTTGACCTTGAAAAATGTGTCCGAACCCTGTATTAACAGTGTGTACCTATGAACAATATTAACAATATAAATATTAACAGTGTGACAGTGTAAAATTATCTGGAGTTTTCAGATTATTCCAGTGATCATGTCAACAGGATAATGTGTTTCAGGTATTTTTATTGCGGAGCTTTCTTATATTACAGGTTTGAGATCCCCTGATTGGTACTTTATGCTTCATTTTTGATATCAACATAACAAACGCACATTCAGAAATAAAAAGAAAAGAAAACAGCATTGATAGAGTGAGAAAAGAGGAAGGAAAGAAGAAAAAAAAAAACCCACACAATTGAACATCTCACCCCCCACCCCCCCAACCCCCCTCCTGGGGATGGAGGGATAATCTGATCGGCTTTGTCCAATAACGACAGTAATCTGATTATAAGAAATCAGATTAACACACTTAGATTTCTCCCCAATACTCCGGTGTCTTCACACATGTATACAGCTTAATCTGATTATTTAATGTTTTATTTTTTTTTTTCCATCTGCGTATGTGTAAAAACCATAAATCTATATAAATGGAAGTTACGCAGCGACATGTGAACCTAATGAAAAAACAAACAATGAAATGAGATGAAGAATAGCAGCAACTTGTGACCTATTTTGTAGTCTTATTAGCTCCTCCCACATTAGGACAGCTAACGCTGACACTGTAGGCATTGCCATGGTGACAAGACAAGACCAGATGTTTTGAAAATGACAGGAAGTGCACGTCTTACGTCATTACATACGTACGAACTCTGAAAGAAATCAAATAACGGACTTAAACATGTAAACCAGGTGTTTTTTTCATTATCACATTTCTGAAGTGCATGTAAACGCATCGCATCTGATTGTGGCAGTTATTGGATTTTTACGGTCATGTAAACGGACTCACTGTCAGCAGCACTGAGGTCCAGACCCACCATGGCCGTGCATTAAGACGGACTCCAATTTGACCAAATGAATTCTTAAAACTAATACAATTACACACATTTTTGCCTGTTTTTGGTTGTTTGAGAGGAGAAAATGTGAACTTTTTCAATTGAACCTTTATTTTACCAGGCTGAGGACCAGTTCTCATTTATAATGATGACCTGTTCAAGAGGCAGAACAGGCAGAGAAACAACAACACAAATTTTGAACTTTTGGCTATTATGAATCATAATTTTAGATGTTTAGAGCATAATACAAAGTACATCATTGTGATAAAAAGTAAAAACAATACTCCTGAGTGTATGTCTTCCTGTAGATGTGTGTTTTCTCCTGGTGATAAGAGGCTGCACTGGATAAAAAATTGAAAATGACCCTGAAATTTGACCTTGAAAAATGTGTAATGGACCCTGTATTCTGCAGCGAGCGTTAGCGCCGATAGACTCAAAATGATTCACTTTCAACATGCTAAAAAAAACAAAACAGTCGGTTTTGTTTGACCTCCGTTTACCTGCCCCTGTGGGATTTGCAATTATGAGATCACATGAAGTGCATTGAGGGGAGCAGAGGTAGTAGCACCAGAAGTTTTCCCACTGGATGTTCACTGTATAAACAGTACAGTGCACCAAAAAAAAAAGAAAGAGAGAGACAGAGATAGAACTGCAGCTTTTTCCTCTCAAAGACAAAATTATGCAACTTTAAAACACCACTTTTCTATGCGATCCGCAGTAAAAACAAGCGAAATATCAGGTGGGGGAATCATCAACATTGTTTAGCTGACATGATATTTTCCCAGCTCTTCTTACTTTGCAGCTTTAAAGAGCTTCCCTTTGCTTGAAAAATTGGTTTGGGAAGATGTTTATTTTCCTTTGAGCCCCTCTGTTTATAATTGAACCCACATTTGTGCGCTTAATTCCTCTTCTCTTTGAAACTGTTTAAGAAACAGGTAATCTTAATACAGTCTGACGAGGCTTGACCTCATTGGTATGTTTACATTAGACAGATGTATTCCAGACTTGGACCATGTGTGGACAGTACACCAGTTTTCAGATGTGCTCCTAATGCCGATCCCAGTGAACATGTCGATCCGCTGCGTACCTTTTGAATATTTAATTAGCGCGTGTTGATCCATGTGTCGGACATGTGTCGCGTACGGACATCTGGCGTCGGCCGCCGCAAACTGTAAACACCTAAAGGAAGTCGGACGCACTTAAGGGTTCCTGTCCTGGCATCGAAAACCCCTCTTTATGAAAGTGTCAAACCACCCACGTTAATCTTCGATAAGGCTGAATAATAAGACCACCCACTTCTGAAAGGCCCATTGAAAGCCCCTCAGACCTGAGGATCAGTTCCACTAACTCGCTCCAGGTTCTTATCTGCGCATGTTTTCACCGCGCTCTACTGCAAAGCACCTCCCGTCCTCAGCGGCTCCTTCACTTTATTGTAACATTTTTGTATTTTTACGTCAGTGTTAGGCTCGTTTTGGCGTCTCACTTCAGCTTGAAATTTCTTGTAAATTTCAATAGTCAAGTCAATAAGGTCACTAAGGAGGAATAAGGAGAAACATGTCTGGATGTTGTTACATGAGCTACAGTATGGTTTTTATACTGGACTACTGGTTTTTGGCTCACCAAATAATAAGCCCTGAACTACTATGAAGGCGTCATCTTCATCATTTTCATCTTCGTTAGGAATTTCTTCAAACATCTTCTCATGAAACTACTTGTCAGATTCATTTCAAATTTTAGTTGTAAAATTTGACCTTCAAGGGTCAAACTCAAGGTCACCAATGTCTAGATTTCAACAATCCTCTTCTCTAAAACTATTGGTTGGATTCATTTCAAATTTTATATGTATATTCCTCGGGATAATGTCTACAAAGTCTGTTCATATTTTTGACAAACTTTGATTTGGAATTTTTGACAAATTTTTGAAATGGTAAAAAATTGTGTCTCTCCTTATAATGGTCCATATGTTGATGGTTTATAACATGTAAATGGTTACAGATATCAATATAGTTATTATTGATCACTGTTAGGAAGTCATATATGGGCTTTGATTTGGATCCATGACCTTTGACCTTGAGTGACCTTGAAGGGTCAAAGTCAGGGTCACCGATGTTTAGATTTCAACAGTCCTCTTCTCTGAAACTACTGGTTGGATTAATTTTAAATTTTATATGTATCTTTCTTGCGACAATGTCTATAAAGTCTGTTCACAGTTTTGACAAATTTAGATTTTGGAATTTCTGATAAATTTTTGAAATATTAAAAAAAAATGTGCCTTTCCTTCTAATGGTCCATATTTTGATGGTTTATAACATGTAAATGGTTACAGATATTAATACAGTTACTATTGATCACTGATAGGAAGTCATAATCACTTTCATTCTGTCAAAGGGCTTTTTATAAATAACAGAACATGAATTAAACATTCACCATACAGGATTTTTGATTTTCTGAACAACATCCACCCATGACACAACACATAACCTACACCCAAACACGAACAGGTACAACCACTGAAAGTGATTAGCATGCTTAGCGATTAGCAGCTAGCGCATTGACACGCCATCAAATGGCGTTAAATAACACACGAAAGGATGAAAATGTGTACGTATAGCTCGCCAAATGCAATAAGCTGGCATCACAAACAACAAATTCAGTCTCTTCCATTGCAATTTTTGAGATATACCAATTTCACTATGCCCAAAAAACCACCTCTTGCCAGTGCATATAACTTTTCATCGAAAAACGAGTTTCAGCCAAAGTGTTGTTTTTACATTTCGCTAATTTTTATGTGCAAGTTACATTCACGCAATTTACGGTTCAATGGAAAACCAACTAGTGATTCAGATTAACATATGATTTAGTGAAATGTAAGTAATTTCAGACATGGATGAGTTATTGTCTTTTTTTTCCTATTAATCATTGTTTGGAAAATGAGTTTTGTCGCATTAGCTCGACAGCGGCGGTTTGGAGATGGAACCGCTGTCCGAACTTTCATCTGTTAAAGACTCTTTTCATTGTCTTTTACACACGTTGATGGTTTTATCTGGAGGTTTCATCAAGTTTCATCGTGTAACTGATATTTTCTGGTTCCATAAAACCTGGTCTCACACTTAAATATTTGTCCTTTGTCGTAAACTCCTCCATCGTGTGCGGACGCAGGCTCAGGTATCACCTACTTAATTCATCATAAAGGGCTTCGTCATTGTTGTGAGCGACTGTAAGAAGGCGGTAAATCATCCGTTTTACTGGCACAAAAGAAAAGCAACAGAAAATACTTAAAGCCAAGCCCCCCCCCCCCCCCCCCCCCCCCCCCGGACGGAGCACATCCTCATTGTGCCGGGGCCTCATTCGTCACAGAAGTGGCTCTTTTGTCCTCTTTTCATGTCACCCTCAGCCTTTTAAGTCAGGTTGAAATTACACCTGTCACTTCATACACTCGTCTGCTCATTCTGTCTCCTCTGTCCGGCCCCGAACGATGTTACAGAAGATCCACAGCATGAACACAGCTCAGCTTTGCAGTCTGTGTGGGGTCCCTGATGCCCCCCCCACAGCTCATCTTATTTTAGTCCAGAGGCTAAGCTTATAATATGTGGACAAAAGTATGTGGACACGTTGCCTGTATCATCAATCAATCAAATTTTATTTATATAGCACCAAATCATAACAAAAGTTATCTCATGACACTTTACATATGGAGTTGGTCTAAAACCAGACTCTGAAGCCAATTTACAGAAACCCAAGAGAATCCTTCAGGAGCAAACACTGTATGTATCCTTATTTGTTGTACATATTTCTCATCTGTAGTATAGAGTTTGCTTTCTGTATATTCCAGTAGTTTTTGTAGTATTTTAGCAGTATTAGGTCCAATATATGTTATTATTACTATTATTATTATTATTATTGTTATTATTATTATTATTATTATTATTATTATGAGAAAAAAGTCTGAATTCTAACTGTTTTAAATAGTTGTTTTTTTTTTCATTGTTCTGAGATTAAAGTCAGAATTCTGAGGAAAAAAAGTCTGAATTCTGACTATTTTCTCAGAATTCTGACTTTTTTTCTGATTAATAATAAAAATAATATATATTGGAACTTAATTTAAAGTTTTTTTTCCAGTGTCCCTAATCCTCTTCCGTATTTTTCAGTGTTTTAGAATAGAATAGAATAGAATTTACTTTATTTGCCATTTGCACAGATACATCACAGTATAGGTACATTGGAATTCTTGTGCGTTTCCCTGAGTCACGTAGTTAGAAAAAGACATGAATTAAACATAAACAAAATATAAACACAACTAAAACATATGAAAACAGTTATTGCACAAACACAAATACACATTTGTAAAATAGAATGATGATCAGAAAAAAAGTAACAATAAGAGTGCTGAAGGGTAAAAACAAAACACATTTTGTGTGATATTTTTTAATACACTCCTTTTTTGCACCAATTGTTTTTGCTGCTAAATGAATTTTCATTTTTCCTGTGACAGTAAAAATGTATTCTATTCTATTCTATTCTATTCTATTCCAAATTATCATTTCATTTATTCAATTGTTGAATCTTCAGTTCTAATAGAAAACAAGAAAAGCACTCAGAGAGCGCAGACCTCTGCCAAGACCGATCAACATTTCCTGAAAATTTCGTGAAAATCCGTCCCTAACTTTTTGAGTTATCTTACTAACAAACAAACAAACAAACACGCACACACACAAAGCAAAGCGATCACAATACCTCCTGGTCGAGGTAACAATCTAACAACCTAAACTGTGAACATATGTAAATACATACATATATATATATATATATATATATATATATATATATATGTATATATATATATATATATATATATATATATATATATATATATATATATATGTATATATATATATGTATATATATATGTATATATATATATATATATATATATATATATATATATATATATATATGTATATATATGTATATATATATGTATGTATGTAATGGGAAAAAAAAATCCAGATTAAATTTTTTAGCCGTATCGCCTACAGGTGGATTCCAGTGTGTCTCAATCTGTGTGAAACTACAAAATATAAAACTAACACTGAAAAGTCAGTTCTTAAATCTATAAAACATTTCATGTAAAATCAGTTTTATTTTGTACTGAGGAATGTTGAACAAAAAGAAACACCTGAATTCAACGTGTCCACATACTTTTGTCCACATAGTGTATTTTGCATTGAACGAACCGCTCAGATTCTCTCCTTCCATAGTTTTATTTATTTATTTTTTGATCTTGCAGAAGGAGTCCTTAAGTGTCTGTGTGATCTGCTGAACTGGTAAAGCCGTCAGAGCCTTGCCCTCGGTGTGCTTTTACTTTTCCCGACCCTGTTGCGAAAGCGTCTTCGTTGCCAAAAGTCACACACAAACAAAAGCTGCACCTGGGCAGCTTTGGCTTTATTTGCACTGGGTAAGAAGTTAAGTTTTTATCAAATCCAGGTCACACCTGCGCAGGATGCCTGAGGGCGTCCATTGTTGGGGTGGTTCCCATCTGAAACTGAAGGTGTGCTGACCCCGCCCACCCCGCGCCCTGTTTGTTTCCACTTGTTTGTGGAGAGGCTCTCATGCCATCGTCGTGCAGTTGCAACATATCAGACGAACGTTCGGCTGACGAATGGCACGGTTTGACGAAGCAGCCGTCTGCTTGGTTTACTGAGCTCCTGCCAAATCGGTCATGAATACACACGGATACACTGATTACAGGGATAAACCCAAACCACAGAGGAACATTATTCATGCATGTGTAAAATAATAATGATAATGGAATAATCTACCACCTGAACTTCAATCAACAACTACTTTATCATTATTTAAAAAGCATCTGGAAAGGACTGTAATTTACAAAAAACTGTAAGGCTGTATATCATTTGATTTGTATTTCTGTTGTTTTGACTTTTGATTATTATTTCAGTTATGTCGCATTTTTAATTCTTTCCGGGAGGTATTTACATTAGCCTTTTTTGGCTTCTATCCTTTCCTGCACCATGGTGTTACTTGCGTGACAATTGTTTTTTAATTTTTTCTCTTGCTGTTTGTGATGTGCGAATAAATAAATAAAAAGATAGATAGATAGATAGATAGATAGATAGATAGATAGATAGATAGATAGATAGATAGATAGATAGATAGATAGATAGATAGATAGATAGATAGATAGATAGATAGATAGATAGATAGATAGATAGATAGAAAATGTACAAAAATATGGAACAAAATAATAATAAACAAAATTAATAGAAATTGACAAAATAATGGAAAATATGTCAGCTTGATCGATAATGAATTAAAAAATGTATATAAAAAAAAAAGACAAGTGATGGTACCCTGGTACAATGGAGAAACATAAACGTCAACAAAAAATAAGCTGCAAAATTAACAAAAAATGAACAAAATTTAAAAATAGGCAACAAAATGAACATGAAAAAGTAAAATGAGAATGGAACTAAAGTAGAATATTATAATAACAATAATAATGATGATGATGATGATGATAATAATAATAATAATAATAATAATAATAATAATAATAATAATAATAATAATAATAGTTTTTTAATTTTTCTCTTGCTGTCTATGATGTGCAAATAAATAAATAAATAAAATATTAGGATTTATTTACCTTATTTATGATCATTTATTACCCATATATGTCCTTATATGTGGTATATGTTTCGTTTATCTGTAGTTAAGAGTTAGCTTTTTTTGTATATTTCACTGGCATTTAGTAGTATTTTAGTAGTATTTGTATATTTTAGTGTTTTCTTAGTAGTATTAGTAGTAGTGGTAGTTTATTCGGTCAATTGTTCATTTGGATAAATTGTACAAAATCTTGTAAAATGAGCAAAATACTTTCAAAAATAAAGATAAAGTCAACCAAAAAAACATGAAATATGGCATAAAACTGAACAAATCCTTCTAAGGTGAGAAGAAAATGAGCAAAATACTTGAAAAATTAGCAGAGTTCATCATTTTATCCCATCCAGAACCCTGTATTTATTCAGTTTACCCTCAAAAACCAAAACCATCTACTGATCTAAACTGTTTAATACCTGTTGATCCACTAATCCGATCAATACATGGAAATAATTGGAGTAAAATACAGTTCTTCATCTTTTCATGGTCATCAGATATGACCATATTTGGACGTTCAGAGGCTCCCTAGTTACCATGGAAACACCGTCATCTTCTACAACATTGATTCACCAGTAAAACCCATGGAGTTGGATCAGTGACAGTGGATGGACACACTGGGTTTATGTTCAGTTAATGAGAGATTTGACTGAAAAAAGTCACTTTTTCTTCAGTTTTCTGTGCTTTTGACATGATAATCCTCCACTTTAATCTGAGTTTTAATGAACATCTACATGATCAGTGAATTAAATATAGGAAAATACCTGATGTTCACTGAAAAAACACTAAATACAGAGGATTATGTCTTTATACACTGTAATAAATCACTTAAATAAACTTAAATATAAAGAAAAAGCATATTTTGGAAGTGCCACAAAAGTAACATTGGGTCTTTATGGGTTAGACTGAGAAACAAACTGAAACAAATGCAATGTGGATAATGTTATATAATCACTTAAGGAAGGTTAAATAGAGAGAAAAATTTCATTTGGGAACTGCCACAAAAGTAACACTGGGTCTTTGTGGGTTAATCCAGTGCTTTCCAACCTTTTTTTACTCCTGACCCCATTTTAACATCATAAATTTCTGAAATGGAAACATGTTCTTGCTAAAATTAATTTGTTTTTGATCATGTAATATTTTGCTATACTATGTTGTGAATGAGCATTAATTTTAGAGGACATTTACTCTGTATAATGTATATTATTGTGGACAGAGGCAGTAAATCCAGGTGTAGATTACTGCACAAAGGGAGAATTGGATTTTCCTTGGTCAGGATATGTCCAGTCAGTCCAGCTGTGATTTACAAGGAGGACAATTAATACTGAACAAACAAGAACTGAAACTATGAATTATGAAAGAGCTGCAGCATCTGAAACTGACCACAATGAACATTTGACAGATAAACAGAACCACAGTGCTGCAGTTTCACACTCACAGTTTGTCATGTCTTTGTGGATTAGGATTGTCTCTGTCAACTCACCGTATATTTTTTATTAGTAAGTTTTTATTTTTATCAATTACTAGAAATTTCAAGCGACCTCATTTGAATTCCAGGCGACCCCATGTGGGGTCCCGACCCCAAGGTTGAAAAACACTGCTTTACAGAATTAGTTGGATACATCAGATATAAGAACATAACAAGGATAAAGACCATTTCACCATAATTAAATACTCAGGGCTTTGAATGCATTAGTTTTCCCTCTGGATTATTCTCAGCGCTTTATTTTTACTTTGACCCCGGTAAATGATATGTAAGATAAGATAAGTTAAGATAAGATAAGATATTCCTTTATTGATCCTACAATGGGGAAATTCACAGTGTTGTCAGCAGCAAAATATACACATAAACATACACATACACGTATAACAAAAACAGTCATATAAATTTGAGTAAAAAAGTGTTTAAAAGGAGAGTGCAAATACGGTTTGATATGAATGTAGTGCAATGGTTATAAATATAAAAAATATATAAATACAGATTTGAATATATACAGATTTGGACAGGTGCGGTTTAAGATTTATAAATATAGTGCTTATATATATGTATAAGCCTCCCAAAATTTTTCTTAATTTTTATCAATTACTAGAAATTTCAGGTGACCTCATTTGAATTCCAGGCGACCCCACGTGGGGTCCCGACCCCGAGGTTGAAAAACACTGCCTTCTTTATGGGTTAAACTTGTAGTGTTTGATAGTTTTTGTCATTATTGCACAAAAATGCCATCCTTACTTCCCATCAACTTGTACTTCCAGTGGTCTGAGAGGAGTTAATAACTTCTGTGGATGTTTTCAAGCTGTAGAAAACCTACTGTTGGATAATCCCTGGTATTGTCATGAAGGCAGGGGTGTTAAATATGTGACTGACAGCTGTAACCACCAATCAGTGATCAGATTTAGTCAAGACGACCCTGTGGAAAAGTGAACAGAACCACAGTGCTGCAGTTTCACACTCACAGTTTGTCATGTCTGTTATGGACTAGGATTGTCTCTGTCAACTGAACATATATTTTTTATTATTCATTCATTCATTTTCTGAACCCGCTTTATCCTCACTAGGGTCACGGGGGTCTCTTGGAGCCTATCCCAGCTACATAGGGGTGAAGTCGGGGTACACCCTGGACAAGTCACAAGTTCATCGCAGGGCTGAACATATAGAGACAAACAATCACTGTCACATTCACACCTATGGGCAATTTAGATTAACCAATTAACCAATCAGTGCATGTGTTTGGATGGTGGGAGGAGCCAGAGTACCCGGAGAGAACCCACGCAGACATGGGGAGAACATGCAAACTCCACACAGAAAGGTCCCACCCCCCGTCGACTGGTGTTGGAATCGAACCCAGGACCTTCTTGCTGTGAGGCACCAGTGCTAACCACTGCACCACTGCACCGCCTATTTTTTATTTATTTATTTATTTATTTATTTATTTTTTTTATTTTTATCAATAACTATAAATTTCAGGCGACCCCATTTGAATTCCAGGCGACCCCATGTGGGGTCCCGACCCCAAGGTTGAAAAACACTGGGTTCATCTATCCTTTGTCCTTTTTGGCAGCAGTGAAATGTCTAAAATAGGTCATTTGGCATAAATTCAACCCATCATGAAGTTTCCTTCAGGTAGCTCCTTTAAAACTCTGCTCTATTAGGAGTGGATAACAGAAACGACCTGCCCTACAACATGACCGACGGAGATTCGTCTTCATCAAATAACACTTCAGTCACTTTTATTTGGTCACGACCGATATGTTTCAATAACTAAAGAACCTTGAAAGTCAATATTTGCTGCACTTAAGAGGCAACTGAATATGTTTGGGAGTTTATCGGTGAAGGCCATCACTCACTCAGACGAACAAGAGGAAACTTCAGTAACACAATGCATCTGGCAGAAGGAAGGCCTCCGCAGGAAGAATGAACCGTCGTGTTTACCTCCAGATCAGACCAGAAGTCAGCACGAGTCAGGCCGGTCCGGTTCCATCTGAGCAGAACCCGACAGATCTGTGCACACCAGGTCCACTTTTTATGTTACATCCAAGAACCAGTGCCCAGTTATTCAAAAGGCTTTCCACAAAGGTGTGAATCATGGTGTCGAGAACTCTAAAGAGCCTGAAGCCATGAAAAAAAAAAACAAAAAACCAAGTCATCAAAGCTGAAAAGGAGGAAAACTGATCCCATGTTTGTGGTTCTCACAGACGGAAGGTGATTTCAACGTTTACAACAGGTTAAATCTGACAGAGGACAAACGTTTTGTAGGAGAACACCTCAAATCACAGGATTTTAGAAAACGCTCCGTCTGATCATCTCTGATTTACTTCATACTTGGAGAAAATAACATTATTAGTTTTTGTAAATACTCGTATGTTCATTAGGTTTTCAGATACCAGGGCTGTGAAACCTGAAAACTGTGGGACTGTAAAACAGAGCGCTAAAAAAGCATGAAGTGGAAGATGTCTGCACTTCAACTTTTCATGGTCGATGCATGAAATGTTCAGATGTGTTTGACTTCTGCAAAAGAAAATCCACAGTTGCATATTTGAAAAATCACAGCGAGATGATACTGGTTAAAGGTTAAAGGTTAAAAGTCATATTATATCTTCAACCTAAGAAAGATCAGGCCATACCTAACCGAACAGGCCACCCAGCTCCTGGTGCAGACTATGGTTATCTCCCGTCTTGACTACTGCAATGCTCTTCTAACGGGCCTCCCAGCTTGTGTTGTCAAACCACTACAGATGGTCCAGAATGCAGCAGCGCGTCTGGTCTTCAATCAGCCTAAAAGGGCACATGTCACCCCCTTACTCATTGAGTTACACTGGCTACCCATAGCTGCCCGCATCAAATTCAAATCTTTAATCCTAGCCTACAAAATTCTCCGTGGGTCTGCTCCTGTCTACTTAGGTGCACTAATAAAAGCTTATGTCGCCCCACGACCACTCCGCTCGTCTGGGGAACGTAGTCTGGTGGTCCCCAGACCTTGTACAAGACAATCCAGGCTCTTTTCATGGGTCGTTCCACGTTGGTGGAACGCTCTACCAAGTGCTACAAGAACAGAGTCATCCCTGCCTATCTTCAAGAAGCTCCTGAAGACCCAGCTCTTCCGAGAGCACCTCCTATCCTAGCACTTTCAAACATTCCATTTTAAATATTCTAATAAGGTTTTTCCCAGGACAACCACAGATTCTTTCACGATTATCTCTGGACCTGCTGCGGTGGTCCGGCCTCTTCCCTGCCCTCATCGTCACCACTCACTTATCCTCAACCGCCTCCATGTGTCTCCCCCTACTCCCCCCTTCTCCCCCTCTCCCCCTCTCCCCCAGTCCCTATCTCTATCGCTCTCTCTTTTTCCCCTTCTCTACTCTCTCTCTTTAACCCCAACTGGTCAAGGCAGACGGCCATCCTCCAGGAGTCTGGGTCTGCTCGAGGTTTCTGCCTGTTAAAGGGAAGTTTTTCCTCGCCACTGTCACCAGTCACAAGTGTTTGCTCCTGGAGGATTCTGTTGGGTTTCTGTAAATTGGCTTAGAGTCTGGTTTGGACCAACTCTATATATAAAATGTCAAGAGATAACTTTCTTGTGATCTGGCGCTATATAAATAAAATTTGATTGATTGAGTGATTTAATTGGTTTTCCCCTGTAAGTCGCTTTGGAAAAAAGCGTCTGCCAAATGCGTAACCATAACCATAACCATAACCATCTCTGCATTTCACCCATTCTAATACACACAGTACCTTGTATTAGCAGTAGCAATTAGCTTTAGCATCTTACTACACAAACAAGACCTAGCATTAGCATTCTTATACACACAGTACATTGTATTAGCATTAGCAGTTAGCTTTAGCATCTTGGTACACAAACAGTACCTAGCATTAGCATTCTTGTACATACAGTACCTTGTATTAGCAGAAGCAATTGACATTAGCATCTTAATGCACACACAGTACCTAGCAATAGCATTAGCATTCTTCTACACACAGTACTTTGTATGATCAGTAGCATTCTAGTACACACACAGTACCTAGCATTAGCATTGTTATACACACAGTACTTTGTATTATCAGTAGCATTCTAGTAAATACACAGTACCTGGCATTAGCATTGGAGTACACACACAGTACCTGGCATTAACATTCTTATACACACAGTACTTTGTATTATCGGTAGCATTCCAGTACACTTACAGTACCTGGCTTTAGCATTCTTATACACACAGTACCTTGTATTAACATTAGCATATTAATACACACACACACACACACACACACACACACACACACACACAGTACCTAGCATTAGCAATAGCATTAGCATTCTTAAACACACAGTTCTTTGTATTATCATTAGCATTCTAGTACACACAGTACCTTGCTTTAGCATTCTTATGCACACAGTACCTGGTATTAGCATTAGCATCTTAATGTACACAGTACCTAGCATTAGCAATAGCATTAGCATTTATATGCACACAGTACTTTGTATTATCAGTTGCATTATTGTACACACACAGTACCTAGCATTAGCATTCTTCTACACACAGTACCTTATATTAGCATTAGCAATTAGCTTGAGCATCTTAATACAAACACAGTCCTGAGCCGTTTGTGTGACACCCCTGATCTATCAACATCTGCAGATGAACCAAAACAGCTAATAACGGACTAAATATCCCACATGCATCAAATAAAGTGCAAACTGAGTGAAATGCTGCACAAATAAAATGACCGAACTACCGCTGAAACTCACTGATAAGGATTTTTATACTGATATTTGCGTGTTTTATTCAGCGTTTTGTTAAACACGACAGCGCTATTGGAGCAGAGCAGCGGTTCGTCCCTGTGTTCGCCGTTGGGTTGGACTAATTTGCCTGTTCAGAAGTGTTTTTCAGTCTCCCACCCTTTCAGTGGTGGAATTCGGCCGGTTGGCCTGCGCTGCGTGTCTCATGCCCAGAGGGGACATCCTGCATAAAGGACGTGTTTGTCTTTGGTCTGTGGACCCAGCCAGTTGTGTATTGATAAGCTCCTGTCGCTATAGATAATAAGGTGGTCAGTCATGCAGCCCAGAGATCAAGTATAGCATTGAAATTAAAGAGGAATTCCCAGCCCTATTGCATTACAGGCCATGTGTGTGTGTGTGTGTCGGCTGCCCGCTGCCTTTGTCCCTGTCATGGGCAGTAAAAATAACAATGGCAAGTTTGATTTCAAAGCAGCAGGACCAAGGTGGACCAAGGCCTTTACAAAGCACCGGTCCTGCAGGGCTATCGGATGACCTGGACTTGAATGGTGTCACCCAGTTGAGGAGAGGTGGGGATATAAGGCCCCGACAGTTTACCATCGATCAAGTCCACAAAAAAAGGACGTTCTGTCTGCAAAAGCAACCGCCGGGATATGTGAGGATCGCATCAACATCTGTTTTCTGTCCTTGTTTTGGTTTCTGTAAGAGTGATTTCCCCTGATATGCATGATAATATCCCTTCAAAGTAACATTTACACATTAAATATGTATTTCCTATTATTAATTTGTTTTTTTAAGAGTATTTCCTTCTGATATATTTGAAAATATTTCTTAAAAGTAACATTTACACATTACATATATGCTTCCTATTATCGTTTTGTTTTCTTTAGGAATATTTCATATATATATATATACATATATACATATATACATATATACATATATATATATATATATATATATATATATATATATATATATATGTATATATATATATATATGATAATATCCCTTAAAAGTAATGTTTGCATATTAAATATCTATTTCCTGTTATTAATTTGTTTTTTTTTTGAGTATTTCCTCCTTATATAGATGAAAATATCCCTTAAAAGTAACTTTTACACATAAATTATCAATTTCTTCAAGAGTATTTGCTTCTGATATACATGATAATATCCCTTAAAAGTACCATTTACACATTAAATATATATTTCCTATTATTAATTTGTTTTTTAAGAGTATTTCCTCCTGATATACATAATATCCCTTAAAAGTAACGTTTACACATGAATTATCTATTTCGTCAAAAGGATTTGCTTCAGATATAGATGATAATATCCCTTAAAAGTAACATTTACATATTAAATATATATTTCCTATTATTACTTTGTTTTTTAAGAGTATTTCCTCCTGACATACTTGATAATATCCCTTAAAATTAAGTTTTACACATTAATTGTCTATTTCTTCAAAAGTATCTGCTTCTGGTATACATGATAAAAATCCCTCAAAAGTAGCATTTTCACATTATCTATATATTTTCTATCTTTGTTTTGTTTTTTTAAGAGTAATTTCTCCAGATACACATGATAAAAATCCCTTAAAAGTAACATTTTCATATTAAATATCCCAAAAGGCCTTTGTTCATATTTCTTGTGTATTTTTTAAATTTGGTTGCCACGGTTCATGTTGCAACGTCATTTTTATCGGGAAACACGGCAAACCCCAGACAAAATGTAACACAACCATACGGTGTCACAGAATTATACTGTGTAGAGCAGTATTTGGACCACATTTGAGTACATGTACATACACGTACACGCGCACATACACATATTTGGGTGATATTTGTATTCCAAAATTTCCCTAAATATCTTAAAAATAACAAATGTTTCCTGCACAGATCACATGACAAGAACCCATGTCTGCAAAAAATTACATTCAGTGCGTTTAATTCCGAAACGATCCATTTTAAATCTACAATAAAACTCTGTACGGTCGTTTTTCACCTGCAGAACTGGAGCTGCACTTTCTCACAGTTGCGGGTCTGGAGGAAAACCACAACATTTAACTGTGAAATATTACTGTTGGCTGATTACAAGACGTGGATTTCACGGCTAGTTTTCGTAGTCTATAAAAAGAAAACGGATAGCCACAGCGTTGTGTGTTATGGTATGTTATGTTCTGTTAGGTCGGTGCAGCCAACGTGGCAGCTGTGGCCCGTCCTTCAGTGCACCGTATCTGCCACCGAGGGATTTACAAGAGGAATGAGGAAAAGAACGATTCACCCCAACTAATGTTATAGACCATCATATTACTGTATACATACTGGACCCTGCCTCCAGCACTTTGAAGTTTGTAGAGAAAAATGTCAAGTGCATTACAAATAAAATGTATTATTATCATTATTATTATTATTATTATTATTATTATTATTATTATTATTATTATTATTTTTATTACATACAGGTGGCTTTTACTGCTCCTAATAAATTGCAGTGCAGTGATAACAGTATCATGCATAGGGGTAGTAATACAATCCAAATCACAACACTAGGATCACACAATATGATATATTGTGATACTGTTACAATGCGATATTTTTTTGAGATTACTTCCTGGAAAAATTGAATTACACGAAAAATATGCACAAATACTAATCGCATTTTTATTTGATCAGAACAGAATCTAATGCGATATCACAAAACTTTGCTCTGGAAAAACTTTGAATTAATAAAGCTTTAACATCTGGCTTTACCAGAACAAAACACACACACACACACACACACACAAATAAATAAATAAATAAAATTGTTTTACAGGCCTTACAGTTGAAGATCCTCCTCAGAGGAACTAACATCTGCCTGTTTCAGACCGTAAAAAGTGTTTTTAGGATGTTTGAAATAACCATTATTTAACAAAACAGTTATCAGTTTAAAAAAAACTACATGTATGACCTGCAATATCACAATATTACTTTTATAATACAAACAACAGAGTAAAATATCCATGTGAATATGTAAATAAAAGAGTAAAATACCCAAGTGAATATATAAATAAGAGTAAAATACCCATAAGAATATATGAATAAAAGAGCAAAATAAAAACTACATGTGTAAACTGCAATATCACAATAGTATTACTACTACTACTACCACTACTACTACCACTACTACTACTACTACTACTACTACTACTACTGCTATTACTACTACTACTACTACTAGTACTACTACTATTACTACTACTACCACTACTACTACTACAAGTACTACTATTACTACTACTGCTACTACTACTACTACTACTACTACTAGTACTACTACTATTACTACTACTACTACGAGTACTACTATTACTACTACTGCTACTAATACTACTACTACTACTACTACTACTACTACTACTACTACTACTAGTACTACTACTATTACTACTATTACTACTACTGCTACTACTACTACTACTACTAGCACTACTATTACTACTACTACTACTACTACTACTACTACTACTACTAGTAGTACCAGTACTACTACTAAGAGCTTGCAGGATTCCCCAAAAATATAAACCAAAAAGAAAAACAAAAAATAAACATCCACCATGTCTGCATTTGAATAAATACCTAAAAATATCGATACCATACTTTTTAATATCGATACAAAATTGCGACATATCGCGGAACCGACGTTCTCTTCCACCCCTAATCGTGCATATTGGTCGTATCGGACGGTGTTTCCTGTGGAAGGTGCAGCTGCGATCGATGTCAGGGCTTTGACGTGCAGTACTTTCCTTGAATGAGTGGATAATTAGTGGGTGAAGTAACTCCAGCCAAATGCAGTGAGAAGCTGAACATGCCATGGGCCATTTGGACGGTGTTTCAGGCAGGATGAAAGCTCTGTTTACCCCTCAAATCAAACTGCACCGAATATTTCAGAGCTATCCC
Source organism: Sphaeramia orbicularis (assembly GCF_902148855.1). Taxonomy (NCBI): domain Eukaryota; kingdom Metazoa; phylum Chordata; class Actinopteri; order Kurtiformes; family Apogonidae; genus Sphaeramia; species Sphaeramia orbicularis. Next base: position 3,240,319 of record NC_043965.1, on the reverse strand, counting down.
AGTGGAGTGGCAACAAGAAAAGCCCAAACCTTCCTGCAGGACGTGAAGTTTTCTGACTCGTGTTCTGAGTATAATCTGAAACAAGGAGGACAAAGAAAGGCAGAAGGATTATAAAGGGATCTGTCTGTTTATTCCAAGAAAAAGGGAAAAATCAAAAAAGGTCACAAAAACTAGGGTGACAGTTAAAGCGTTCTTTGCCTCTCTATCCAATATTAGAGACAGTTTCAATATGAACTAAACCAGCGGTATAGTCCAGGGTACACAGTACTGCGTAGACCCACTTCTAAGCCCCCCCAAAGGACCTTCGAGAACAGACTGACCATTTTTTCCCTCTCAGATGGTGTCGCCATGACCCGCCCTACTCTGCCTCTAATTGGCTAGCACTCGCTGCTTTCACTGATTAGATTGGTTAACTTTAGGCATGAGGACTGATGAGCCAATCAGAGGCAGAGTAGGGCGGGTCATGCCGAGAAAACTATTGCTAACTAGCGCTTTCCACCTCTGGAACCTGATTGGACACTTCAGGTGCCAGTTCCGCCCCAAATGATTGACAGGTCACTGCACATCTCATTGAAAGATGTGCGATTATTGGAGATGTGATGGAGAAATGCAAAATAAATGTATTTAAAGTGAGCGACACATATCGAGAGAGCCTACTTTAATGGAATCCATAATTCTGAGGTAAGTTTTAAGGTGGTTTTTAAACACTGTTTTTAAACTACCGGACATATGACTGCACTTTTAGAGGAGAGATGGTGTCGCCACTAGTTAAACTGTGTGAGTAGGCTAATGTTATGAAAGGCTAACATTAGGAAAGGCTGATGTTATGAAAGGCTAACGTTTTGAAGGCTAACGTTATGAAAGGCTATCGTCATGAAAGGCTAACGTTATGAAGGCTAATGTTGTGAAAGGCTAATGTTATGAAAGGCTAACGTTATGAAAGGCTAACATTACGAAAGGCTAACGTTATGAAAGGCTAATGCTATTATTTATAATAGTGAACAAATACTTGATGGATTTTTGAGTAAACTAAATCGAGTAGTCTGACATGTCAGGGCGTTTTTCTGGACTACTTTTTTATAGTTATATGTTGTTGTTCTTAGCCCACTTTGCACCCTTTGTTATCACTGTTTTTACTTAATTATTTACTTATTTAATTCCTTGTTTTATGATTCGTGTACAACACTTTGGCCAGCTGTAAAGGTATTTAAGTGCTTTATAAATAAAGTTGGTATGGTATTTATAAATACTACGCTAAATTAATATTACAAAAAGATTACGTACAAAACTATCTTACGACCCTAATATAAAGACAAAAATGTAAAATATTTAAATGAGGCACAATATGCAAAATTATAGCTAAAGTACTTTCTAGTTCTAACACCCTGAATACAAGTGGCACACTGCTGAACGCCTGGACAAGCCCCGCTCTAATGGTTTCTTGTGCCCCCCCCCCCCCCCCCCAGTGAACAGCTGCTGTTATCCAGAGACGTGGCCCCAAAAATGTGGACCATTTTCAGAGCAAATGAAAACAGATACACTTAATCTAATCTCTCTGGGATTTTTTTTTTTTTTTAACACGTTTTTTCAGATGCTTTAGCCGCAGCCCGTCACCGTCCAAACATCCGTCAGCTTGATTGGCCACTGGACCGTCTAGTGGGCAGGGTCATCGGGGGTCTTTCTCCATGGTATCAAAGGAAGTCTTGCGTTAAGCGGAGTCGTTCTGGGACGGTCCGGATGAGTTATTACAGCTCGGCATCGTCGGTCTGACTCTGAACCCGGTCCAGGGTTTATTTGGAAGCAGACTGTCGACCAGATTTGGTTATTTTGTTTTGGTGTTAGCGTAGTCGCACAGAGAATTAACATCGCCTCAAGATGGCCGTCCAAAGTCAGGTGTGGACTCAGACTGAGAACAGAATAGAATAGAATAGAATAGAATAGAATAGAACAAAATAGAATAGAATAGAGTAGGCTAGAATAGAATAGAATAGAATAGAATAGAATAGAATAGAATAGAACAGAATAGAGTAGGCTAGAATAGAATAGAATAGAATAGAATAGAATAGAATAAGATAGACTAGAACAGAGTAGGATAGAATAGAATGGGATAGAATAGAATAGAATAGAATAGAATAGAATAGAATAGAATAGAATAAGACAGAATAGAATAGAATAGAAAAGAATAGGGTAGGCTAGAATAGAATAGAATAGAATAAGATAGACTAGAACAGAGTAGGATAGAATAGAATAGAATAGAATAGAATAGAATAGAATAGAATAGAATAGAATAGAATAGAATAGAATAGAATAAGATAGACTAGAATAGAATAGAATTGAATAGAATAAGATAGAATAGAATAGAATAGAATAGAATAGAATAGAATAGAATAGGATGGACTAGAATAGAGTAGGATAGAATAGAATGGAATAGAAAAGAAAAACGTAGAATAGAATAGAATAGAATAGAATAGAATAGAATAGAATAGAATAGAATAGAATAGAATAGAATAGAATAGAATCCACCGGTGCTACAGAAAAAAGAATAGAGCAAATGTAAAATTACAAAACCTAAATGTAAGATAAGAAAAAATAGAATATAAATGTTGCAATTTTACAAAGTAACATATGAATAGAGCTGAGTAGAATAAAAAATAAAAATGAACAAAGAATGAAATATCAAATTAACAGTATTAACAGTATGTGACAATATGTATATCTGTGAACCAGGTCTATATAAAAATAGTATCTTTATATTTGGATAAATATTGAATGAATATTTCATTGTTATTTCATTGTCTGGCAGAAGTTTTAGATTTTTCTTCAAGTATGTAAACAGTATGTAAAAATAACACACATAGTTTAGTTTTCACACAGTTTAATATGGATTATGATACTGTCAGACAGTTCCAAATTCACAAATACTGGATTATTTGTGGATTGTTTTAATAGTAGAGGAGCCTCAGCATGGTTGTTGTGTGTCTTCATTCTGCTGCCTACGTGTTAAACTCCTGATGGTTTTAAGGGTTTTGTTTGCGACTGCCTTTATCTACCGCTGGCCTCCTATCACTAAGTACTGATAAGAACCTGAGTCCTTTTCTTGTACGCAGTGGTTTCCTACATGATACAGATACTTTAGTACATGGTATTTATCAGGTGTTGTCACGTCTCCCTTGATGTGACATGGCAGCTCCTTTAGACGAATCGTGACTGAAATAGCTGCCAAAAAAGTGCCTGTGAAGTTGAAGTTGGTGTCATGTATTTCCTGTAACTTGATGCTCAAGCAGCGGAAACAAAAGAAAAACCTGTGACAAAGGCTATTTTAATTAAGTAAAGCATCGGAAAGTATTTTCACGCTGTATCCAGAGAGGAAATCTTATCAAAGGTGTATTCCGGGAGAGTTTTGTCAGAATGGACATGTAGTGATGTGTGATGGATCAGCTGGTCTGTTTCTTCTTCTGAATGGGTAGCCACGGAGTTGGCAACATTTGTCACATTTTCTTGAAGCTGCAGGAGCTGAGATTTTAAAAAAACCCAAAATTTGGAGTGACACATCTCTATAACTGTCTTTTCTTGATCTAGATTTCATTATATGTAGATGACATCACACTGTTTCACACCAATATTGAAAAGAGAAGACACTTTTCCACAGGGTCGTCTGACTAAATCTGATCACTGATTGGTGGTTACAGCTGTCAGTCACATATTTAACACCCCTGCCTTCATGACAATACCAGGGATTATCCAGCAGTAGGTTTTCTACAGCTTGAAAACATCCACAGAAGTTATCAACTCCTCTCAGACCACTGGAAGTACAAGATGATGGGAAGTAAGGATGGCATTGTTGTGCAATAATGACAAAAACTATCAAACACTACAAGTTTAATCCATAAAGAAGATAGTGTTTTCAACCTTGGGGTCGGGACCCCACGTGGGGTCGCCTGGAATTCAAATGAGGTCACCTGAAATTTCTAGTAATTGATAGATACTAGATAAAATACTAGATACTAGATAAAAATTAAGAAAAACTTAGTAATAAAAAATATATGGTGAGTTGACAGAGACAATCCCCAATCCATAACAGACATGACAAACTGTGAGTGTGAAACTGCAGCACTGTGGTTCTGTTTACCTGTCACATGTTCATTGTGGTCAGTTTCAGATGCTGCAGCTCTTTCATAATTCATAGTTTCAGTTCTTGTTGGTTCAGGTTTAATTGTCAGCCTTGTAAATCCAAGCTGGACTGACTGTACATATCCTGACCAAGGAAAATAAAATTCTCCCTTTGTGCAGTAATCTACACCTGGATTTACTGCCTCTGTCCATAATAATACACATTATATAGACTAAATGTCCTCTAAAATTAACGTTTATTAGCAACATAGTATAGCAAACTATTACATGATCAAAAACAAACTAATTTTAGCAAAAAAATGCCTCTCTTTTGAATGTCTGGGGTCACAAAAAATTTGTGATGTTAAAATGGGGTCATGAGTAAAAAACGGTTGGGAACCACTGGGTTGAGGGTTAGGGTTAGGGTTAGCAGTTAGCGATTAGTGCGATTAGCAGCTAGCGCATTGACCCGCTATGAAATGGCGTTGAATAGGGCTGGGTAAAAAAATCGATTTAATCGATCTTAGATCGATTTCATTTTAATTTTGCGTAATCGATTAATAGTGGATGAGATCAATTTTTTTGAGCAGGACTGGGAGTACGCGGAAGTGTGGCCGGCCCCGTCTTGCGAACCCCTGGGGTCTTTGTCTTGCTTGCGACAGCTCTAGCACGGAAAAGACGCGGAAGAAGGGTGGGGAAAACCCCTCTGCAAGAGGTCCTCCCAGCCTCAAACTGGAACCCGCAGTGTGAAGGAACTGGCCGCCCGGAGGTTCTCCAAGGCGAGTTGCTCGTTCTTAGAATAATAACTTAGATCCATACTACCACCTAGCTGAGTATGGAGCTAGAGGAATAGTAAAGTGACAATGTCCGACCACTACCCCCCACCCCCACCCCCCCCTGCTCCCTGACCAACAATCATGGAGCGTGCACAACCCCCCCCCCCCCACATGGCAATGTTTCTGTCCCGTTCATTATTTCAGAGCAGATTCAGCTCCTTCCTGCTGAAATGTCAGATTTATTTCCTTTCTAATATCAATATTGATTCCAGTATTGATGTGTTGCATGGCTGCGGTAGTCAAATAATCAGGTTACAACCCAAAATTGTACATTGATATCACTAAATTAATCTGAATCAATCAATTAATACTGAATCGAATCGATATCGGATCGAATCAAATCGTGATTAATCAATTCAGAACCTTATGAATCGAAATCAAATCGATTATGGAAATTGGCCATGATACGCAGCCCTAGTGTTAAATAACAGACGAAAGGATGAAAATGCTTACGTATAGCACGCCAAATGCAATAAACTGGCATCACATACAACGCGATTTCATGAAATCAGTCTGAACCTGGTGACTGTTGATACCATTAGCAGTCGTGCTAAATCCAGTGTATCTCCAGCAGGGTTGTGTTGTTCGTTCATTAATATGCACCGTCCCTCTCAAATCAACAAACAAATGAAATGAAGTGAGTCCAGGCCTGGTCTCTAAGGGTGCCTGTGATATGCAGCTCCTTGTCAAAACTCCTCTTCAGAGTTCGGCTTGGCCGTGCTGTGATCTGAATATTTTCCTTTGACATGCCAAGGTCACAGGCTTCTCCCTGCTGGAGATATTTAATAAAAATCTCTCGCTGTGAGGTTAATATCAGCCGTATCAGCTGCAATCAAACATTATTTACACCCATGTCATCCTTTGCATTCCTTTCATTTGGACTTTTGGTGGACTCCTGAACCCTGGTGTGTTTTTCCTCTAACTCCCGTCCATGTATTGGGAAGACCTGGGGTGTATATGTAAGGGAGGGCTGAACATCTGTGTTAAATACTACCTAAAGCTTTCTGGATGGTCCCTGAAGGAATGTGCACCTGCCATGTGCAGAAGGTGTTTTTTCGAACTCCTTAAAGCTCGAAATCAACACTTTGTGTAGCAGGTCCTATAATAAACCTGCTCCACTTTGACATATAGTCTTTTGAAATGCCCTTAAATCAACAGAAATACTTCATGTAATGCGTCGTAACCGGCAATAAAACACATAAAACATCTTAGATAAAGACGTATGCCTCCGGTCTGTTCATTCACTCGCATGGGAAAAAGAAGAAAAATGATGCTTTTATTGATGCAGCTGATGCAGCCATTAGTTCCTCTGTTTAGAATTCTTCTGCATCCCAACTTTCTTACATCATTGCTTTGGATTGGCCTCCAAAAACAGTGATTAGATCTTTCCAGTTTGTGTCTGGACCCATCTACTTCCTGGCGTCCTGCAGAGGAAAAAAGATACAAGTATGTGATCGACCTGGGAGACTTGTCTGGCCTGTGATGCTGCAGGTTTTAGATTCATCACTAGTGGCTTTTACATTGATCCTCAAATTACGTGAATATAACTTGTGCATAAAAATTTACCTAAAGGAAAAAAATGACAATTTTGCCAAAACTCGTTTTTTGATTAAAAGTTTTTAAGGTGGTTTTTCAGGCATAGTGCAAATGGTATATCACGCAAAACTGTAATGGAAAGACCTTTTTCTGCAACTAGAGTCACATGAATAAAAAAATGGATATTGACGGACATTAACATTACGTCTTTAACTAGTTACATCACTACTTTTGCTCATATAAGGTCCAGACTTCAGACGAACATTTCTCCAGTATTTCTCCATAATTGTTTGTCAGCAGCAGCGGTTGTAGTCCAGACTGAAAATATGTCCAAACTTGGAGCCGATTACCGAAAATGTTCAGTTGTTGGTTGAACGGGACAGAGCAGCACAGCCAATAACCTGGAGGGGGCGGGGCCTGAAGTGGCTCATGTGCATTTAAAGGGCCAGCGCAAATTATCCTTTCGAAATGTGAACAATAATGAAGAACCTGGAATTTCTTTAGAAAAATAAGTGTAATTTTAACAATATTATGCCTCAGGTTACTATTCACACATGTACAACTTATAAATCACACTGGATCTATAAATATACAAAATGTAATATTAGGCAGAATATTGTTAAAACTGCACTTATTTATCTGAAAATTTTTCAGGTTACTCACATTTTTTATTAATCGATAGTTTGTAAATGTACACACTAGTCACTTTTCCATTGGCCCTCAAATTGCATAAATATAACTTGCGCATAAAAATTTGCCTAATGGAAAAAATGACAATTTCGCCAAAATTCTCGATTTGCGATTTAAGTTTTTGCACTGGCAAGAGGTGGTTTTTGATGTGGTATATCACACCAAACTCCAATGGAAAGACCTTTTTCTGCATCTAGAATCACGTGATTAAAAAAATAAATAAATAAATGGATGTTGACAGACGTGACAACAAGCGAAGAAGAAGAAGAGTTTTAAAAGAAACATGTGTTGGTATGTGTGGACACACCAGGAAACTGAATCATTTTTTTATTTAGTACAAGATAGAGGGGTAATATATAATAACTAGAAAGCACTCGGAGAGTGCAGACCTCCACCAAGGCGGACCATCACCACCAAATTGTAACCATTTGTTCCTTGTGCCATTATCAACATTTCTTGAAAATTTCATCCAAATCTGTCCATAACTTTTTGAGTTATTTTGCTAACAGTCAAACAGACAAACCCTGATGAAAACATAATAATAACATAATGAATATATCTGTAAATCAACACCATATTTATGTTCGTCATCATGTTTATGGAATGACTTCACATGTCATCTTGCGATAATAAATAAACAAATCATCGCATTTGTGATTTAATGGAAAAACAGACATTACGCACTGCTGTTTTTTGACATTTAGTAAATATCGGTAAAGTTTTCTTATCTGATCTTATCGTCTCTTGTCTCATCTTATCTTATTGTATCTTACCTTATCTCATCTTATCTTATTTTACCTTATGTTATCTTATTTTATCTTACCTTACCTTACCTTATCTCATCTTATCTTATCTTGCCTTATCTTATTTAATCCTACCTTATCTTATCTTATTTTACCTTTTCTCATCTCATCTTATCTTACTTTATCTTGTCTTACCTTACCTTATGTTATCTTGCCTTGCCTTATCTTATCTTATCTTGTCTTATCTTATCTTACCTTTTCTTATCTTATCTTATCTTATCTTATCTTATCTTATCTTATCTTATCTTATCTTATCTTACCTTTTCTTATCTTATCTTATCTTGTCTTGTCTTGTCTTATCTTATCTTACCTTTTCTTATCTTATCTTATCTTATCTTACCTTTTCTTATCTTATCTTATCTTATCTTATCTTATCTTATCTCATCTCATCTTATCTCATCTTATCTTTTCTTCTTAAAAACCCTTTCTTAAACAGAACCACCGCTGTTTCACCCCTAGATTCGATCTTTTCCTGCAGGTTTATCTGCACATATAAACTTTTTTTTTAACGGTTCGCTAACCTCTTCACACTCGAAGTTGCTGTTGCACATTCTCGTCGAAGCGCAGAAGCTCACGAGGTAATCGTTTGGGCTAACAAGGTGTAGCCCCCCGAGTGATGAAGGAACCCATTTATGGTCAAAACACTGATACTCGATGTGGGAATTCAGCTAATGCTTATCCACTCTGCCTAACATATGGAGCACATTCTTCAGCATCGTCTTTGTTTTATCACTACACACTGGACTACTTTGGCTGTGTATTATTCCACCTGAGTAAATACTGGACACCATCTCTCCTACTTAGAGCACCGCACATGTCTCTGGCAGAGGCGTCCAGGCTTTCAGGGCCGTTCTTACCTTTGCTCGCCTTCGCTCGCCTTCGCTCTTTTGGCTCGTCCCTCGCTGACATCCAGCAGGAAGTTCAGGAGTTTGTGTTTGTGTCATTTGTATTCTGAGAAAACCAGCTGCTCACGACGGACGCTTTCACATCCAGTCAGTCATCAGCGTTTTTCTCCGTGTTACGAGCCCGAAAAGAAATGCCAGAGGATCGTAGCTCATAGTTTAAACTTTCAAGCTGCTAAAAAACCTCGACGGGCCAAATTCTTTGCATATTTTCATGTCATTGTAATGCAGATTAACACATGTAGGAGGTTTTCCGCCAAAGAGCGACGCAGATGGACCCGCTCCGTTTAAAAAATGCAAGTCATTTTGAGTCAGTTTATGCAAATCCAGCCGGCAGACGTGAAGCCAGATAGAGATATTTGATTAAACTCAATCAAGAACTGCCGCACCTGCTGGTATTACCTTAAAGAAATGAAACAAACAGAAAAGACACTTGACCATTAAAGACCCAGAGTTACTTATGTGTCACTTCCCAAATGAGATTTTCTCTCTAGTTGAACCTTTCTATAGTCATTCATCATGAATTATTATAATACTATTCTCTGTATTTTTCACTATAAATTGTGTATTTTCCTGTAGTTCATTTCATATATATTTAAGATTTCAAAGATTCTTGCCTTGTCTGCCTGAAGGATGCTTCAACTTCTGTCTCGTGTTTTTTCTCTTCAATGACAATCTTACGGTCCGGCTCGAAGAACACAACCAAAAAGAAAAGTAGCAAGTGGGGCAGGTGCAAAAAGTGCTTATTTTATTTACAGGTGCATGGAAGAATATAATAATAACACTGGGTTACAAACAAATGTTTTTTGCAAGTTGTTTAGGTTTTTCCAACTGAATTAGGACCATTTTGCACCGCTAAATCCAAAAATGACATCTGTTTTTCTCAATCAGGTCAGGTTTTTTTTGCTAATTTGATTTTGAAAAATTTGATCTTCTCACAAAATATAATAATTAATACCAAAGTAAGATTGGTAAGCACACTTTATGAAACTTGTGACTTCATTCCTGTTAGGTACAATGGTGTATTCATCGCAGATGTAGCAGAATACGTCAGGCTTATTTTTGCAAGATCTTCTAGTCGAAGCCATTTCATTCACCTGTAATATTAAAAAAAAACAATCATAAATTGGCAAAAGTCAAATCTTCAGAACTCATTTATTGCAAGAAATATGAAAGAATTTTGTATCATATGATGTGAAAATGCCCATAAATGTAAGCAAAAATGTTAAAAAGCCAATATGTAGCAGAGTTCAGAAAGTTGACCTGATTGAGCAAAATGAATGTGATTTTTGGGTTCAGCACCAAAATGATCCTAAATCAGCTCAGAAAACTGAAACAATAAATTTGTTGTTGACCAGTGTAATCTAAGGGTGTATTCACACCTACTTCGTTTGGTCCGTTTAAAACGGACCAGAGTTCGTTTGCTCCCTTAGTTCGGACCTTTCGGGCTGGTGTGAATAAAAACCACCAAACTCTGTTCTGGACCAAACAAGCGAGCCCAGACCCAGCTGAAGGTGGTCTGGGCGCAGTTCCATACGAACCCTGGTGTGGTTCATTTGAGGTGTGAAAGCAGCCCGGACCCGATCTGACACAGTTTTTTTTTTTACTATTGTGTAAATGGTGCATTACACTGGTCAACAACAAATTTATTGTTTCAGTTTTTTGAGCTGATTTAGGATAATTTTGGTGTGCTGAATCCAAAAATCACATTAATTTTGCTCAGTCAGGTCAACTTTCTGAACTATGCTACATATTGGCTTTTGAACATTTTTGCTTACATTTATGGGCATTTTCACATCATGTGATACAAAATTCTTTCATATTTCTTGCAATAAACGAGTTCTGAAGATTTTACTTTTACCAATTTATGATTAATGTTTTTTTTAATATTACAGGTGAATGAAATGGCTTCGACTAGAAGATCTTACAAAATAAGCCTGACGTATTCTGCTACATCTGTGGTGAATACACCATTGTACCTAACAGGAATCAAGTCACAAGTTTCATAAAGTGTGCTTACCAATCTTATTTTGGTATTAATTATTATATTTTGTGAGAAAATCAAATTTTTCAAAATCAAATTAGCAAAAAATCCTGACCTGATTGAGAAAAACAGATGTGATTTTTGGATTTAGCGGTGCAAAATGGTCCGAATTCGGTTGAAAAAACCTAGACAACTTGCGAAAAACATTTTTTTGTAACCCAGTGTAATTAGTTCATATTCACACTGTAGAAAGGCAGAGGTCAAAGGTCAAAGCCAGTATCATTTTGGTTTCTGTTCCCGGTATTTGAGCTTCAGTGTGAGTATGGGTTGGATTCAGTGCTTATGCAGAACAGTAACTTGCGGACATTTCATTTTCACAGCTCCTGTTAGATTTGTCTGTTGTGCTTGAAAAGAAAAATAATAAACGACTTCATCAGCCCCAGCAAACTGTACCTGCGATAAGGAATTCTGTCTCTGGCTAAACTGAGCGGTGATATAGGACAGATACACATAGGTCAGCAGTACGGAGCACTAATGCTTTTTGATAACAGTCTTTTCATATACTAGCACAATTCCAACTTCAGACCTGTTACGTCTTGCGTGAATAAGAGCGACAGTCACAACATGATGTGCACACATGAGCGCTGTCCTCCGTAGACGTCTGTCTGTGTCCTCGTCGTTGAGAAATGAATTCTATCGTATTGTAAACCTGACGTTGCATCAAACGCTCTTGCTGCTCAAACATTTGTGCAAACGTCTGCATCTGTAAAAACTATATCACTATGACATTAACAAAACAGCACGTAAAATTTCCATGGTTCTCTCCTTTCACTTTGGACTTTGCGCTTTAATCGACACTGCTCATTTCTGTCCAATGGCTGACCGACCTCAGCACACGTGGTTTTGTTTACAGATTTTGGTCCACTTACAAAAAGGTACAGTTTGAAAGTGAACCGCACCAAAAAAAAAAAAGAAAAAAATTATTGAATTGAATTGAATTCAAAGATTCTTTATTGTCAGTTCACTAGATGTAGAGGACAGAACAGAGATACTGTCTCTCTCACCTTGTTAATTCCATGCGTTAAAAAAAGAGGTAAAAGTAGATTAAAAGTAAATGAAAGTGTACCTGTCAGTCTATTTACAGTAGTGATGTCCCCATCTGGATTTTTTTGCTTCCGATCCGGTCCAAATTCTTTGCATATTTTCATGTCATTGTAATGCAGATTAACACATGTAGGAGGTTTTCCACCAATGAGCAACACAGATGGGCCTGCACTGTTTAAAAAAATACAAGTCATTTTGAGTCAGTTATGCAAATCCAGCCGGTAGACGTGAAGACAGATAGAGATATTTGACTAAAGTCTATCAAGAACAGCCACACCTGCTGGTATTACCTTTCATTTTTTCTCTTTTTATTCGTATTTTCTGTGGTTCACATATTTATTCACATAGAAATTCACCATTCTCATCCATTCATCTGAAAATTACAATTGAATCTCGCAGCGATACTTCTGTGACTCCACCAACAATACCAATAAAAATGATCGGTCCTTTCTCCGCCATCACATACCTTTCATTTTTCTAACAAAATGAAACAAACAGAAAAGACACTTAACCCATGAAGACCCAGAGCTACTTCTGTGGCCCTTCCCACATGAATGTTTCTCCTATTGAACCTTTCTGAAGTGATTTGTCACCATTTATTATAACATCATCCACTTTATTTTACATTTGTTTCAGTGTAAATCATGTATTTTCTTATATTTAATTTACTGATTTACACATACCAAAATAAACCCAGTTTCATGGAAAGACACAAATGGCAATGACTTCCATGTAAATATCTTAACGAACATTTAATTCTCTCTACGTTCTATTAGAATAATGTCCAGAGTCTGTGTTAAAACCCATATCCAGATGCTTTTACCTTTTGTTTATCTGCTGCTGTAAACAGGCAGAAACATCTGCCCTGGGAGGAAACCACAAACAGGAAGTGTCGCATTTTTACACAACTTTGGCCGAATTGGCTGAAATAAATAGACTAAACCGGGGGGGGGGGGGGGGGGTGTCAACATCTCTGTAGTTCAGGTTCCACATTCAGCCCAATATGATCTCAACTGGGTCAGAGCAGTAAAATAATAACATAATAACCTATAAATAATGACAACTCCAAAGTTTTCCCTTTGTTTTAGTGCAAAAAAATAACATTCAATTGTGAAAATATTGACATTTACAAACTATCCAAACAAAAAAGATATGAATAACCTGAAAAAATTGCATTTCTTCAGAAAAATAAGTGCAATTTTAACAATATTATACCTCAACTTATTTATACATGTGCATTATGGATCTAAAAAGGCACAAAACATTTAAAAAGAGGTAGAATGTTGTTAAAATTACACTTAATTTTCTTTAGACATTTCAGATTGTTCATAGTTGTTCAGATTATTCACATTTTTTGTGAAAGGATCGTTTGTAATTCTAAATATTTCCATGTAATTTAACTTTTTTTTTTTTTTTTTTTTACAGTAAAACACAGAGAAAAAAATTCAATTGTCATTATTACTAGGTTGTTATGATGGTATTTTACTGGTCTGACCTACTTGAGATTGAATGGGATTGAATTTGGCTCTTGAAATAAAATGAGTGTTAATATGTTGATATTTTTTACATTTACAAACTCCTTCCAGGGGTTGGATTGGACCGTGTGACGGACTGGTTTTGGCCCCAAGGTTTTAATAGTTTTGGATTTTTCATTCTAGATTAGTTTTATTTAGTTTTGACTTTTCTTTCTCTAATTCAGTTCGTTTTAATTCGTTTTTAGAGCAGGTTTGCTAGTTTTTATTAGTTTTCATTTTTTTCTAAATGCTTAGTTTTAGTTTAGTTTTAGTATTAATTTCAGTTTTGTCGTATCTTTTATCTTCTTCTCTGTCGTCGTATTCAAATAAATCCCAGACAGGACTCTGCTGCTATCTCCCAACGTTAGTTGGGAGATAGCAGCAGAGAAACCCATGTTTCCAGGTAGAGTGGGGACCAGAAGACGACTAAACGACAAGTGACGGACTGTGAAATCTCGTATGGTGCAACTAGCTAAAATTGCTAGAGCGAAATAAATCACTTTTGTATCGATCCAACATTGACAAAGACGAAAACGAAGGGAATTTTATCCATAATTTTTATAAGTTTTAGTTAGTTTTGTAAACACACAATACAGTTTCAGTTAGTTATTGTTTTTTTTTTCTTTTAATTATAGTTTTTATTTATTTCAGTTAACGAAAATGTTTTTGCTATTCTATTTTTCGTCATTTCGCACATCCACTCACCTGCTGCTTTAGATACTTTTTTAGTTAGCTGCTGAAGTGTCTGGGCGAGTAGATAACCCCCCACCCCCCCACCTCAGAGTGGTGCTTTGCTCAGGTTGTGCTCCACTTCCAGTCTGACTGTATTTATCAGCTGTTCCAGTGTTTTCCATCTGGCTCAGCTGATACTGGTGCACGTATGGACGTCCTCCACGTTTATCTCATCCCACTGTGACTAAACACACACAGATCTGCTCATCTAGTCTGTGAAGAAAAGTGTCTGATACCAGGCAGGAAAGAGGGAATAAGATAAACATGTTTATCACTTTGCAAACATGTGGCCCGTGGACCAAAACCGGACCGCCAAAGGGTCCGATCCGACCCCTGGGATGAACCTGAAATACAGAAATTACATTGAAGATGGTTTTAGTTCAGGGGTCACATACAACCATGTTTTAGTCTCAAGTGGGTCGGACCAATAAAATACCACCATAATAACCTAGAAATCTGGGCTGTCAAACTCATTTTAGTTCAGTTCCACATTCAGCTAAATATGATCTGCAGTGGGCCGGACCAGTAAAATAATAACATAACAATATATAAATAATGTCAACTCCAAACTTTTCTCTGTTTTAGAGCAAAAAAAAGTAAATTTACATTATGAAAAGGTTTACATCTACAAACTATCCTTTCAAAAGATGTGAATAACATGAACAAACTGAAAAAATCAGTGGAATTTTAACGATATTCTGCTTCAGTTTATCATTTCCACATGTACATTATAACGTACAGATCACAGTGGATCTGAGAAATACACAAAATATTTAATAACAGACAGAATATTGGTAAAATTGTACTTATTTCTCTTAAGACATTTCAGGTTATTCAAATTTGTTCAGCTTATTCACATTTTTTTTTGCAAAATTGTACTTTGTTTTAGTGTAAATACATGAAAATATTTACATTTACAAAGAGAAGCATTTGGAGTTGTCATTATTTCTATGTTATTATTATAGTATTTTACTGGTCCTGCCCACTTGAGATTGAATTGGTCTGAATGTGGAACCTGAACTAAAAGGATTGTTAATATGTCCAGTGTAATTTTTGCATTTCACAAATTCATCCCAAGGGTCAGACTGGACCCTTTGGTGGGCCGGATTTGGCCCCCGATCAGTCCCCCTCCCCCCGCCCCAATCACCACCAAAATTAATCTTTTTTGTTCCTTGTGCCAGTATCAACATTTCCTGAAACTTTCATCAAAATCCTTCCTTAACTTTTTGAGTTATCTTGCAAACAAACTCTGATGAAAACATAACCTTCTTGGCGGAGGTAATAAAGAATGTAACTTGCAACACAATAATATTTGCACTTTGTCGACTCGTGGCTCTGTCTAAATAATGAAAAATATTATAACTAGAAAAGCACTCGGAGAGCACAGACCTCCGCCAAGGCACCACCAAAATGTAATCATTTGTTCCTTGTGCTAGTATCAACATTTCCTGAAACTTTCATCAAAATCCGTTAGTAACTTTTTGAGTAATCTTGCTAACAGACAAACAAACAAACAAACAGATCCTGATGAAAACATAACCTTCTTGGCGGAAGTAATAAAGAATGTAACCTGCAACACGATGAACACAATGTGAAACAACGGGCTTTTTCTTTCTACCTTCAAACCATCCTGTTTGCGTTGTCTTTAATGAAAACCCAGTGATACCTCGCAGCAGACACCAGGAAAAGGGTGAATAGGACCAACATGTTTGCACTACAACACGTGTAGCGTCGCCTTTATTACTTTGGACAATGTCGGTGTTGTCTTAAGCCACAAGCCTCTTTTTATAGTTATTTCCGAGCCACAGACAGCGGAGATCAAACGGCATCACAGCCTCTATTATTCTTTTTTCCCCCCTCTCAGCGGCGAACTGAAGTGCATTTCATGGTTTCGAAAACACAGTAAAAACACTGTGAATTCCTTGTGCTGCGGTGTGACAGCCGGCGATTGCAAGGAGTCTCACGGCAAAAAACCCGAAGGGGGAGCTTCTCAACGGAGCCGCAGGCCAACTAAAACAGAATCATGTTTGAACACCTATTTCCACTGAGGTGGCGGCGGCGGGGGGAGCCCTGCGAGCTTTAATCAGGATCTTAAAACAGGCCAGCCTTTGATAAAGACTGGGCTCTGTACATTTATCTTCCTCCTCTGAAGGCTGAGCTGGCTTATGTCATCCACTTTGATCCTACTTTTTTGGAGCGTGGTGTCGGCCGTATCTTCTGCTGCCGATAACACGACGGTCAAGTTGCGATTTAGCTGTAAAAAAAAAACAAAAAAACCAAAAAAAACAGGAACTATGACCCCACCTTCCCCCTCCGAAGTGCATGAGTGTGTGTGGTATGTTGAGCCTCCCACATTTTTTTTTTTTTTTTCTCCCAGTGTGGAAACAGTGCCATTAATTTTCCGAGCGCTGTCATAAACATCACCTCCTGGTTAAAGAGGATCTGTGACAGGGTGCTGCCCCACAATGTGCGAGGGCAACAATATTTGACTTGGACGTGTTCCTGGTGATGAGGCCGAACCCTGCCGCAGGCCTCTTGGCAGATGTCATGCCTGAGTGCTTTGGAATAATGCTGATAGGAGCTGAGCTGGACTGGACTAGACCCATGGCAGGCTCAGCTTTAATCTGGGGCATCAGCATTCGGAGCTACACCAGGCATGAGGACAACACGCCTCCTGCCCAGGTTAGGATCGGACAGACGCGACGGCGGCGGCGATCCGGCAGCTGCTCGTCTTCACATCCAGTTCAGAGTTTTGACATTTTCTTTAGTTTATTCTGGTCTGTCCATCAGTGTCAATGTGAATACTCTTCCCTAGATTGTCCCATCTCCTTGGTCTTTGGTAATTAGTTGCAATTTGGGAAACTCTTGGACAACTTCCTTGAGCGTCGACATTGACCGTCCTCTTTCAAGGTCACAGCAGTTAAGACTTTTGATATTTTCTTTGGTTTATTCTGGTCTGTCCTTCAGTGCCAACATGAATACTCTTCAGCAAATTATCCCATCTCCTTGGTCTTTTGTAATTAGATGCAACTTGGGAAACTCGTGGACGACTTCTGTGGACGTCAACCTTGACCTTCACTTTTAAGGTCAAATCAGAATTATTGAATCAAATTTGGACTTTGGAAGCGGCATCACTGTGATATTTCTTAACCAAATTTTCCAATCTCCATAATGTTTGGTATTTAGGTAACACTTAAAAAGCACTTGGATGAGGTTGTTGGACATTGACCTTGTCCTTTATTTTCAAGGTCAAATCGGGGTTGATGAGTCAAATTTGGCCTCGACACAGTTACTCTTCACAAAATTGTCCGATGTCTGCTATGTTTGGTATTGAGGTGCACTTTGGGAAGCTCTTGGACGACTTCCTTGAGCGTTGACATTGACTGTCCTTCTTCAAGGTCAAAGCAGTTAAGAGTTTTAACATTTTCTTTAGTTTATTCTAGTCTGTCCATCAGTGTCACCGTGAATACTCTTAAGCAAATTGTCCCATCTCCTTGGTCTTTGCTATTGAGGTGCAACTTCAGAAGCTTCCATGGGCGTCAACCTTGACTTTCAGTTTTCAAGGTCAAATCAGGGTTGATTCATCAGATTTTGGCCTTTTGCAACAGTGTCAACTTGATTACTCTTCACTATATCGTCTAACCTCCTTCATGTTGAATATTCATGTGCAACATGTCAAGTTCTTCGACGCGTTCTTGGATGTTGACCTTGACCTTCATTTTCAAGGTTAAATCAGAGTTGTTGAATCAAATTTGGCCTTTGGAAGCAGCATCAATGTGATAATTATTCACCAAATTTTCCAGTCTCCGTCATGTTTGGTATTTAGGTAACACTTAAAAACCTCTTGGACGAGGTCGTTGGACGTCGATCTTGACCCTCATTTTTAAGGTCAAACTGAGGTCAGCATGTCAAATCGTTTGGCTTCTGGCAACGGTGTCAGTGTGATTACTCTTCATCAGATCATTCAATCTCCTTCATGTTTAGGTGTCTCTTGGGAAGCTCTTGGATGAGGTCTTTGGGTGTCGGCCTTGACCTTCATTTTCAAGGTCAAATCAGTGACAATATGTCAACTTTGACCTTCAGCAATGGCATCAGCATAATTGTTTCTTCACAAAATCATCCAATCTCCATAATAATAATAATAATAATAATAATAATAATAATAATAATAATAACACATCAGTTTTATATAGTGCTCTTCTAGGTACTCAAAGACGCTTTCCAATAGGCAACCAAGGGACAAACACACAACAAACAGGTAAAACAGATACAGAGCTAATACAAAAGGGCAAACAGAATAAATACTCAAGCAAAAAGGTACAGTTAGATACAGAAAATTATGTTTGGTATTTAGGTACAATTTGGGAAGCTCTTAGACAAGGTTTTTGGCTGCTGACCTTGACCTTCATTTCATGGTCAAATCAGCACTGACATCACATTTATAGATGCAGGATAGCTCCCATTACCAAATGGAGCGAAGGGGTCATTACAACGTTTAACACTGGTAATTTATTTTGTACGTAATCTTCTGATGCATACGTTGTTTTATTTTCAGTTTTATGTTTGGAAAAATCGCCAGTTTTAGTGTTAGTTTTTTCAAGTATTACAAGGAAAGTTGTAATTTATACAAACTAACAAAGGCAGAGCGAAAGAATGCAGGATTATCAGAAAAATACAACATAGCCGTGCCATAGTTGGACTTCGGAAGGTTGAAAGTCGCTGTTCGGAATCTTGAAATCTAACAAACAATATTTTGCAGGATTGAAACAAAGGTGTGAAAGCATGCATGATGTTTTCACAGGCTTAAAGAATCCAAATCTGTACAAACATTAGGTCGTATTTGAAGTTTCTTTCGTCCCTCTGTTATTATCTGGGTCCAAAACCGTCTGAAACCTGGTGCACATACTGTATATTAGCAGCGTTTTATTTGGAGGTTTTTGCAGATATATGTATTTGTTCACATCAGCTTAGTTTACAGCTGACGTTTTGTAACTTTTATCTGTATTTTTCCATATTTATCCCTTAATAATATCATTCACCAAACCATTGTTTTATATATTTAAAAAAAATCCCATTACACAGAGCTTTTCTATGCTGTAACAATGTGGGAAAATGAAAACGAAGCTGATTTTTTTTACCTTCATTGCTCCGTTCAATGTGGTTTCTATTATGTTTTTCTGGTTTTTCACTCCGTTTTGATCTTTATAGCAGCTAATAAAATAACATTTCCACTCATAGTTTTAGTTTTAGTGTTATTGTTAATCATAATAACCCTGATCTGGGGTGAAAACATGTCTGCTGTTCCTCAAAATGCTGTTTTAATGACACCAGAAGTGGTTTATTTTGGTTAAACAGAAGAACTGGTGACATTACCTGAGCAGCTGAAGCCACAGTGGTTTAACAGCTGGAAAAAAAAAAAAAAAAAACCTGTGGAAGATCATATTCTATAGACTTAAACACATCCAAATCCAGTTAAATGACTGTTGTTTATTATATTTAGCGCATTTAGATTCCACTTTTTCAACATAAACCTTTTATTTTGCTTGTGGTAACTGAGAAAAAAACGGTTTCTGTCCAGAGTTAAAAATGACTTCTCTCTTATTTTTAACTGTAATAAGTTAAAATATAGGGGATTAAACACCTTTAACATAGAATATGGATTTAGAAACAAGTAAAGAAAACAGTTTTATTAAGGAATGTTTCTGGTTTGATAAATAAATCTAGGGATAATGATACACAAAGAAGTATTTAAATGAAAATTAATGAGAAAAACCAACTGCAGAAAGTAAAACATCTGCCTCTGACTCTGCTTTTAGTAAATAATCCAGAATATACACCGAAGCAATGACTAATGTCAATGGTTTTATTATATTCTCATGTTTATACATAAAATAAATCACCTTTAACATGGAAGATGAATCAGGAAATGTCCCGATTCTGTGTTCTTGAAAAGCCTTAAAGCCAATTAATACATGAAAAAAAAATCACCTTTAACAATGAATATTCATTTAATAATAGAGGAGAAAAGCGTCTGTTATTGCACAGGTAATAATAATGATGATATAGCAATATACACGGAAGTATTTAAGTCAAATTTGATGAGAAAAAGCGTCGTTGAGCACTGACTAATGTAATGGTTGTATTGTATTCTCACATTATTACTGAAAACTCACCTTTAACGTATAAACAAATCACTTTTGACATGGAAGATGGATCAGGAAATGTCCAATTCTGAGTTATTTAAAAGCCTTAAAGCCAATTAATATATGAAATAAATCACTTTTAACATAGAATATTCATTTAGGAATAGAGGAGAAAAAGTGTCTTTTGATGCTCAGGTAAAGATGTTGAAGGAATTTCTCTGAATTGGTCAATTTAACTTAGAAATAATGATGCACAAGGAAGCATTTAAGTGAAATTTAAAGAGAAAAAGCCCTACACTGAAGAAATGAAGCACTGATGAATGTAAATGGTTGTCATATTCTCACATTAATACTGAAAACTCACCTTTAACATATAAACAAATCACCTTTAACATGGAAGATGGATCAGGAAATGTCCCGATTCTGAGTTCTTTGAAAACCTTAAAGCCAGTGAATATATGAAAAAAAAAAAATCATTTTTAACAGAATATTCATTTAGGAATAGAGGAGAAAAGTGTCTGTTATTGCTCAGGTAATAATAATGATAATATAATAGTGAAATTTGAGAAAAATCATTTCTCAGCACTGACTAATGTAAATGGTTGTGTTATATTGTCACGTTAATACTTAAAACTCACCTTTAACATGGAAGATGGATCAGGAAATGTCCCGTTTCTGACTTACTGAGAAGCTCTAAAGCCAATTAATATATGAAATAAATCACCTTTAACACAGAATATTCATTTTTGAATAGAGGACAAAAGCATCTGTTATTGCTCAGATAATAATAATGATAATGTAATAGTAAAATTTGAGGAAAATGGTCATGGCTGAGCACTGACTAATGTAAATGGTTGTATCATATTCTCACGTTGATATTTCAAACCCACCTTTAACATGGAAGATGGATCAGGAAATGTCCCCATTTGGAGTTCTTGAAAAGCCTGAAAACCAATTAATATATGAAATAAATCACCTTTAACACAGAATATTCATTTTTGAATAGAGACGAAAAGTGTCTGTTATTTCTCAGGTAAAAATAATGATAATATAGTAGTGAAATTTAATGAGAAAAGTCATTGCTGACCACTGACTAATGTAAATGGTTGTTATATTCTCACATTATTACTTAAAACCCACATTTAACATGGAAGCTGGATCAGGAAATGTCCTGACTCTGACTTATTGAGACGCTCTAAAGCCAATTAATGTATGAAATAAATCACCTTTAACACAGAATATTCATTTAGGATTAGAGGATAAAAGTGTCTGTTGTTTCTCAGGTAATAATAATGATATTTTAGTGGAGAAATTTGATAAAACTACTCATGGCTGAGCACTGACTAATGTAAACGGTCGTATCATATTCTCACGTTGATACTTCAAACC
The DNA here is from genome assembly GCF_902148855.1 of Sphaeramia orbicularis. Lineage (NCBI taxonomy): Eukaryota > Metazoa > Chordata > Actinopteri > Kurtiformes > Apogonidae > Sphaeramia > Sphaeramia orbicularis. The sequence goes on along the minus strand of NC_043965.1, from coordinate 3,218,576 downwards.
CACCTTTAACATGGAAGATGATCAGGAAACGTCCCAGATCGGAGTTCTTGAAAAGCCTGAAAACCAAACAATGCATGTGAAGTCTTAAAGGAAGTGCAGCCGTAAAGACAATAGGAATATTGCGAATTCCTCTGCGTCATTAGGGAAGACCAGGATTAGCAGAGACTTCCTGTTTGTGACTAACTGGAGGCCAGAGCGCCCTGTGATGTAGGCATTAAAACAGAGACGTTAACCTTTGAACGGATCCTTAAACGGGCCGGCGGCCATGGGGGGGCATGTTTTCTTTCCCATGACACATCGAGCTGCCACTTAGCCCCGCTCGGCCCCGTTTGCCCCCCCCTCGGCCCCCCTTGGCCCCCGTCCTGTTCCTCCCGACTGACGGATCATAAACTGATACTAAAGCGAGAGCTCACAAAGAGAAATTTACGATAATGGTTTGTAAAATAACCTTCAGATTACAGGAGTGGAGGTGCTCTGCTTTGTGTCACGCTGCTGTGACCGGTTCAACGCCACCGCCGCTGCCGCCGTGGTCTCTTTAGGGTCCGCAGGTGTGAGCTGTCGACTCAAAAGGCCCTCGCCGCTCGACCCCGTCACCACGACAACCTCTGCAATTTGTCACTGCAACGCCGACGGGTTTCACCTGGAGTCAGCCCTTCATGGATTTGGACTTTTAGAGTAGGGTAGAGTAAAGTAGAGTAGAGTAAAACAGAGTAGAGTAGAGTAAAGTAAAGTAGAGTAAAACAGAATAGAGTAAAACAGAGGAGGGTAGAGTAGAGTAGAGTAAAACAAAGTAAAACAGAGTAAAGTAGAGTAGAGTAAAACAGAGTAGAGTAAAACAGTAGAGTAGAGTAAAACAGAGCAGAGTAGAGTGGAGTAGATTAGAGTAAAAACAGAGTACAGTAGAATAGAGCACAGTAAAGTAAAGTAAAGTAAAACAGAGTAAAGTAGAGTAGAGTAAATCAGAGTAGAGTAGAATAGAGCACAGTAGAGTAGAGTAAAGTAGAGTAGAGTAAAACAGAGTAGAGTAAAGTAGAGTTGAGTAAAACAGAGTAGAGTAGAATAGAGCACAGTAGAGTAGAGTAAAGTAGAGTAGAGTGGAGTAAAACAGAGTAGAGTAGAGTAGAGTAGAGTAGAGTAGAATGGAGCACAGTAAAGTAGAGTAGAGTAAAACAGAGTAGAGTAGAATAGAGTAGAGTAAAACAGAGTAGAGTGGAGTAGAGTAGAATAGAGTAGATTAAAGTAGAGTAGAGTAAAACAGTAGAGTAGAGTAGATTAAAGTAGAGTAGAGTAGAGTAAAATAGAGTAGTGTAGAGTAAAACAGAGTAGTGTAGAGTAGAGTAGAGTAAGGTGGAGTAGAGTAGAGTAAAACAGAGCAGAGTAGAATTAGAGTAGAGTAAGGTAGTGTAGAGTAAAACAGAGTAGAGTAGAATTTGAGTAGAGTAGAGAAAGGCAGAGTAGAGTAAAACAGAGTAGAGTAGAATTAGAGTGGAGTAAGGTAGAGTAAAACAGAGTAGAGTAGAATTAGAGTAGAGTAAGGTAGATTAGAGTAAAACAGAGTAGTGTAGAGTAAAACAGAGTAGAGTAAAACAGAGTAGTGTAGAGTAGAGTAAAACAGAGTAGAGTAGAGTAAAACAGAGTAGTGTAGAGTAGAGTAAAACAGAGTAGAGTAGAATTAGAGTAGAGTAGTGTAGTGTAGAGTAAAACAGAGTAGAGTAGAGTAAAACAGAGTAGAGTAAAACAGAGTAGTGTAGAGTAGAGTAGAGTAAAACAGAGTAGAGTAGAATTAGAGTAGAGTAGAGTGAACTTTATTGATCCCTCAGTATACTGTGGTTCCAGTATCAGCACAACAAATAAACACATATAAGAATAATAATAAAAACATGAGTGGAAAAAAACAGAGCATTGTTGGAACTTCAGAAGCACAGTCCCACTGGTGGAGCAGTTTTTTATCACCCCGACGGTGTAGGACAGGGGTGTTAAACATACGGCTCATGGGCCAGAGCTGGTCCTCCGAAGGGGTCAGTCCGGTCCACTGGATGAATTTGTACAAAAAACACCAAAATGACAGAAGAAGAAGAAGAAGAACAGTCCAAGGTGTCACTGAGTCAGGACAACGTGTTGTGATCATAAAATTAAATGCTATATTTTTCAGTTCCACGTGAATGTTATTCAATGTTTGGTGCATTTTTAGATTGTATATGGTAACCTATACGAGCGTAAATCACAACAACTCCAAAATTTCCCTTTGTTTTCGTATAAAAAGGAAAATTGCATGGAAATATTTACATTTATAAACTATCCTTTTAGAAAAAAAATGTGAATAATCTGAACAAACATGAACAACAAGTAATATCATAAGAGAAGTAAGCATGATTTTAACAATATTCTGCCTGTTATTAAATGTTTGGTGTATTTGTAGATCTGCTGTGGTCTGTAAGTTGTAATGAACATATGGAAATAATAAATTCAGGCAGAATATTATATTATATTATAGAATGCATTCTAACATTAGTCATTATTGTTTTGTATCCCAGACTCCTGTTAGAAAAGAAACACCTGAATCCACCGTGTCCACATACTTTTGTCCACATATCGTGTCTATTTCTGGACATTTATGACTCTGATTTAAGTCAGCTGTCGGGTATCGTGTGCGTCGGACGTTTACGTTTGCAGCTTTCACCTCCGTGTTTACCACACGTAAGATAAACAAGTCATCCGAGTTCCTGGAGTTCTGATTGGTTTGGGTTTCCGAGAGCTTGACATTGTTACGGAAACGTCTGGGCTGGAACGTAAGCCCGTGTTGAGATTGAGTTCATTTAGCCGTGTAACGTTTTAACCTTCGCCCAGAGTAAACACCACTAACGACAGCTTCTCTAAATAAACACCAACCCCTGCAGGACAAGGTGCCGAGGTACGACGGCGGCGGCGGCCCGACGCTTCGCCACGGGCCTGGACCGGCCGCTCAGAAACCAACGACAAGGATGAAAAAAAGATCCACATGAGAGGGAGTGACCACGGGTTTAGAACACGGTTTAAGTTCTGATGCACAGGTGGACATTCAGGGTTCAACCTGCGAGAAATCATATAATAATTTCAATTCAATTTTTTTTCAATTCAACTTTATTTGTATAGCCCAATATCACAACAAGGTTATCTCAAAGGGCTTTACAGAGTCAGTTAGAGTAAACAACAGTCAAATGAACAGCAAGAAAATGAGTAGTGTCCAGGGCATCCCCCGTCCTTAGACCCTCCTTCTCGGCAAGGAAAAACTCAAAACCCAGTGGGAAAAGGGAGAAACCTCGGGGAGAACCACAGTGAAGGAGAGATCCACTCCCATGGACGGACAGGCTATAGATGCACCAGGACTGATGGACGTCCATTTGCAGATGTAGTTCTAGTCTACAAGGATGCAGTAGGGTGGACACATGGGGGGTCCATCCCGCTGGATGAGACAGGCAGGGGCGAGGAGGCCCATCCACAGTGGAGGGGACATCGGGTGAATAGCACTGCACAAACTAAGTTGGCTAAATATTAAAAATATAAGTGCAGACCAGAATGGTACGTAGAACCAGAAACAGGAGATAGGACTCAGTGCCTAATGTGACTTATTTTATAGAACTCTGATAATTTAATGAAAAATGCACCTTTAGTCTGTGTTAATAACTGTTTATTTTGACTGTTGGAGGAAATATGATGCAAAATGGACAGTTGTAATGATTTTATCGATTGACATTCAGTTGTCCTACGATTTGGATGGACAGTGAAGTATTCACACTGTATACAATTTTTCTTTACACTGTAAAAACTGACAAATGGCGTCTAATGTTACTGATTAGACTGACAGATCTGAAATAATTCAGCTGTATATTAAATTGTTGTTTAGTAAATATTTCACACAAATACTTTACATCTGTGATTTGAATAAAAAAAGTAATTAAAACACTGTAAAAAGTAATAAATAGCATCAGCATTAAACCACAAAATTCTTGCATGCTTTGGAAAACATGCTGTTCATATAACGTAATAATAAAGTCAACATTAGAAAAATATATTAAGATGTCATAAAGGACATAACAACATGAAAATGATATAAAATACTGTATATAACTGGAAAAAAATTACATAAAATAAAGACAAAACGATGTAAAAGATACAAAAAAAGAGAAAATACTGAGAAAAATGTGAAAGACGTAACAAGATGCAAAACAAAACAAAATCAAACTTTCAGAAAACGTTTTTGCCATTTGTGTAAAGTGAAATAGAGACAGATAATCTTATGAGGCATAAATACAAGGAATATGCATTAATGGTGAATCTGAAAGAAAATCTAAATGTTAAGGTAATTTATTATTTGTGTCTTGGAGAGTCAAAGAAGAAAAATCCCATAAAACTTCAAGGATATGTTAAGGCTTTTATCTTAAATCCTCATGAACAGGGCATCATGTGTCCCAATATTTATGTCCATATAGTTTCTAAACATCAATATTTCCATAAAGCTCAGTCAGATGTGATGAAAGTAGATGGTTAGTTGTGGTAGAAAATTATTATTTACAGTCAGAGCTGGAAAAATATATTAGAAATTTAGAGGAAGAACATTTAAAATCATAGTCATGGATAAAAAAAAAAAAAATGTTGAGAGAAATTAAGTCCAAACCATCTCTGAGGCATTTTGGAAACAAAGATAACAATTTAAACCAAACTAACCCATGCAATGACATTTATCCCAACATAAAACTCTATTATTTTCATTTGTCATTGTTGTTTAGTTAGAAAAGAAACACCTGAACTCAACGTGTCCACATACTTTTGTCCACATAGTTTATTTCCGTGGTGTTCATTGGTTCCCTGTGGTCGTGGCTCCTCGGTTCCCTGTCTCAGTTCTCTGTCTCGGTTCCCTGTCTCGGTTCCCTCTCTGGGTTCCCTGTCTCAGTTCCTCGTCTCGTTTCCCCATCTTGGTTCCCCGTCTCAGTTCTGTCTCAGTTCCCCGTCTGGGTTCCCCATCTCAGTCTTGTCTGGGTTCCCTGTCTGGATTCCCTGACTTGTTTCCCCATCTCAGTTCTGTCTCAGTTTTCCGTCTGGGTTCCCCGTCTCGGTTCCCTGTCTTAGTTCTGTTTGGGTTCCCTCTCTGGGTTCCCTGTCTCAGTTCCCCGTCTCATTTCCCCATCTCGGTTCCTTGTCTCAGTTCTGTCTCAGTCCTGTCTGGGTTCCCCGTCTTGGTTCCCTCTCTGGGTTCCCTCTCTGGGTTTCCTCTCTGGGTTCCACCAGCTGGGGGGTGGGTGGGGTCTGCTCCCTCGTTGACATGGTTGGCATTCCTGCTCTTTCTGGGACATGTTTGGTCTGTAACGAACAGGCTCTGAAAGCTTCTGTCAGCGGCACAAATGCTTAATAACCTGGAAAGAGTTTGTTTCAGGTCAAAAGAATTAACCTCCAGTTGTGTGCGCGGCTAAACTTGGATAAGAGTCAGACAAGGAGCATGATAGTCAGGTCTTTCCAGGTTTATTTTGGGTCCGTCCCGCTCTTACAAACACACTTGAGTTCATTTGGAGCGGCTGTCTTGGTATGTGTATGGTTAGCTGCTCTTCCACCACACACCCTCATTGTTCCTGCAGAAGGACACTCGGCATACTTGGAGATTAGCTGGAACCCAGGCTTGGCCTGTTGTGGCTGCTGCACCAGGACACGTTAGTGATGGCACTCACAGGCTCAACGCTGCGATTTTAAAGGCACAGCACGAAGAAAACACTGGGTTAGTTCAGAAGAATCGACTTTTAGCTGCGAATACTCTGAAGCATTTACAGTCTTACACTCAGGCTACGTTCAGACTGCAGGCAGATGTTGTCCAAATCCGTTTTTTTTTTTTTGTCCTAATGCGACCTGTATCCGATCTGTTAAAGACCGTTTGAGCTGCACAAATATGATTTCTTCAAATCCAATCCAGGCTACTTTCATACGTGGTCCTAAATCTGACATGTATCTGATATTTTGCAATGCGACTTCAGTCTGAACGGATAGGTCGCATTTATCCGACCTTTATGTCCCTGAAATGTGACAAACATCACAATTCTGCGTTCCAGCAGGAGGAGAGGCAGAAAAAACACATTTTCTTCCTAAAACACAATGGACTGGATCTACTAAAGGTTTGCATGTATTAAAACGTCTGCAAACTCATTGGACACGCAAAAAAATGTACAAACTGATGTACTATCAGTGGCACTAAGGGTTGTGTCTGTCAAAGGTGCAAAAAGGGCGGCCATGGCTCAGGTGGTAGAGCGGGTCGTCCAATAACTGAAGGGTTGGCGGTTCGTATCCCGCTCTATCCTTGTCAGTCCGTTGTGCCCTTGGGCAAGACACTTCACCCTCCTTGCCTCCAGTGCCACCCACACTGGTGTATGAATGCGTATGAATGTTCGGTGGTGGTGGGAGGGGCCGTAGGCGCGAATTGTCAGCCATGCTTCTGTCAGTCTGCCCCAGGACAGCTGTGGGTACAGATGTAGTTTACCACCAGCAGAGGGAGGATGTGAGAGCGAATGAATAATGGATCAACAATGTAAAGCACTTTGGGTGTCTAGAAAAGCACTATATAAAATCCAATCCATCATTATTATTATTATTATTATTATTATTATTATTATTATTATTATTATTATTAAAATAGTGCGTCTGCATCCAGTTTGTACATTTGACACAATGAATATGAAATATGGGGTGTTTACACACAGTTGTGCGTGTGCTGGGAGGAGAAAATGTAAATATATTAATTTAACACACGCAAAGAGATTTATCAAACCTGAAAGCAATTTTACTGATAGAAACTGCATCTATATTTAACACATGTCAAAAGGAGGAGCAAATGGGTTGGATGTGGAATTGTGCACACATGGAAGGGGTTAGCACCCCCCCCCCCCCCCCCCCACACACACACACACACACACACACACACACACACACACATACCTTCTATGACAAAACTCCTCCAACATTACATTTCCATGCATCTGAATCATTAGCTGGTCTATCCCACAGCAGTTTCTACAGCGTATCGTTTCCAGTAGCACACACAAACCCCTCATTTAAATATTTAAATAGGGCGGTCTCCAAGACTTTGCACCTGTTGTACTTTGTGCAAGTAATCTGAGTAAATCACCTGCAAACCACGGTTCCACCCCACACGCAAAATTCTAGATTGCGCAAGCAAATTAGTACACGCTTAGTGGATCCGGCCCCCTGTGTGTCTGCGTGGTCACTATTGCATCAGGACCACTTTTACACATGTGGGTCACTTCAGGGTCACATTCAGTTCAGACTCAAAACTGATAGAAGTCACCGACCTGTCAACCACCGTAGCATAAGGTTATAAACATGCAATTTAAAAAGATGTACACAATTAAATACTAAACACAGAGGAGTATAAGGCAGGTTTTGCAACACAAAATGTACAATAAATAACACATTAGACAAAGTAAGTAAAAAATATGAACCCTTTCATGCATAGTGGTCACTACAATGGGCAACTATTCTCCAGCTGTTCTCTCATATATTCATGGGTTTTGTTGTTTTAGTTCCATATCAGCCAGCACAGGACCATCCCATACACTGCACTTCATACCGTTACTGTAACTTTGCTGTTCTTGATAAACCTGATCTGCAGTAACATGTTTGAGATAATTATTATTGCATTGTAATTAACAGGTTTCTTAAACAATTTTTTTTTTTGGGGGGGGGGGGGGGGGGTTGCTTTTTTTTTTTTTTTGCAACTAGTATTAGAGTATGTTAAAATTTGAGAAAACATCAGATTAGCTGCATTAAAAATGTTTTTATTTTCTAGCTGACACACAGTATACCACTTTCTGATGATGGGTTCTAAATATGTGATTCTTTGCTTCAAAAAGTAAACGCGTGGTTTTTGTAACTCCATGAAAAATAGGTTCGTTTAAAAAATTTCAATCATTGTTTTTTCATGCCTAAAGAGAGAAAAAAAAAAAAAAAAACATCAGGGAAAAAATCTTGACTAAGGTTCTCATAATTCATGCATGAAAGGGTTAAAATACATTTGACACTCAGACATGTTAAAAAATACAAAAGAGACAGGAATAAAAAACGTCTCATATTTTCTAATCATTACTTAGGAAAGGTTCATTTGGAAGTTGCCACAAAAATAGTTCTATATCCAGTAAAATCATGTAGTTTGACCAATGACAGTGAGTTTAGATGCCAAAAAAACTCCCTTTTTCGACAGTTTTCTCTGTTTTGATGTAATAATGTTTGTATTTACGGACCTTTTATGACCATCTACTTCATAACTACTGAGTTAATTATGTGAAAATTCCTGCCAGACGACGGTATTACAGTAAAACGGGGGTAAACTGTTCAGTTAAACGTGGCCACAGAAGCAGTGGAAGGCTCTTCAAGGGTTAAATGAAGACAGATCTGCAGCTCCGTCTGCTCTAATGTAAAGAAAAGCAGACTTTGAAGTACTGGACGTCGTATCTGTTCTATTACCACATGCAGATTTCCAAACATAGTCTCCTTTATCCTGAAGCCTATCTGCTTCTTCAAAAGCCTAATCATAACCTTCCTCCGCTGGGTTTATTTCGGTCTCCTTTAACCTTTAATTACCAAACTGAAAATCAATCTCTGGCAGGTCTTTCATTTGTTACTGTTTGACCAGCTAAATTATTATCCGCCAGAGCCACCAATAAAATCTCACCGCAGTTTTTTTTTTTTTTTTTTGGCTTCAGATATAATTGGGCTGTCCCTCTGACGGAAAGTATTAATTTAACAGCGTATTAGTGTCTGTGTGCAGGACGTCCGCTCATACTGTCACCTCGTTTCTGCAAATACTTAAAGCTGAAAAGAAGAAAATAATTACAAGGTGTGTTTTTAGCCGTCTCCTTTTAGCAATTATCCGCAAAACTACTGGTCGCATTCATGTCAAATTTTATGTGTAGTTTCCTTTGGACAATGTCTATGAAGTTTATTCACAGTTTTGACACATTTAGACTTTTAAATTTTTGATGAATTTTTTTAAATATTAAAATTTGTCCAATGGTTCATATTTTATTTATTTCTTTTATTTGTCTCAAACTTTGAAGTAAAAAAAAAAAAAAACAAAACAATAAAAGCAAGAAGTCAATTAACATATGAACCCATCAATGATCATTAATCACAGAAAGAGTAACAAAATACAAAAAATTAAACATAAATGCACATATGAATCAACTCATGAACAGTTTCAGAAGTCTGAAGGTTTATAACATGTAAATGGTTCCAGATATCAACACAGTTACTATTGATCACTGACAAAAGTCATATATGGACTTTGAATTAGGTCCATGACCTTTGACCTTGAATGACCTTGAAGGTTTTCATTTCAACAGTCTTCTTTGAAACTACTGGTCAGATTCATTTAAGATCATTCAAGATAATTTTCACTTCCACTGGCAGATTTTTTTGCTTGAATGAAGCAAAAAAAAAAAAAAAATCTTGAATCAAGCAAAAAAAAAAAAAAAAAAAAATCTTGAATTAAGTAAAAAAAAAAATTGAATTAAGCAAAAAAAAAAAAAATCTCGAATCAAGCAAAAAAAAACTTGAATCAAGCTAAATAATCTTGAATTAAGTAAAAAAAAAAAAAACTTGAATTAAGCAAAAAAAATCATGAATTAAGTAAAAAAAAAAACAACAACTTGAATTTAGCAAAAAAAATCTTGAAATAAGTGAAAAAAAAAATCTTGAATTAAGCAAAAAAAAAAAAAAAAAAATCTTTAATTAATCAAAAAAGCCTGAAAGCTAAAATTTAAAAAATCTTGAATTAAGCCCAAAAAAAAAAATCTTAAATTACGCAAAAATAAATAAATGCTGAATTAAGCAAAAATAAATAAAAATAAAAATGAAAAAATAAAAACTCTGCCAATGGAACAAGTGAAAATTATCTTGATAAAATTTCTTGAAATCAGATTTTCCAGATCTGTTGTCTATAAATCAGTTCTTATATCTCACTGAACAGTTCCTCTTTAGGTGATTGTGTCTGAGTTTAAGTGTGTTCAGATATTTGGACTAGAAATGAGACAAATACACTTTGTCAGATGTAGATTTTTTTTCCAGTACTCTAACTGGAACATAGAACAGAAGGTGACACCCTCACACATTCAAACTGGTATTAATTCTAAACAGAACATGACGCTGACAAACAGGGAGGCTGGTTTTTATTTTCTTTCATTTTGCTGGTGTCTCTGCGCGTTAACGGCTGCAAAGCGGCCGCGGCGTTGCTACGGTGACTCACCTCGCGCTTTGTGGCCAGCTCTTGGTTCGACTCTGAAGGAATCTGCCTTTAACAAACAGTTTCAATATGGACCGGACGAACAAAAGTAATTGAGTTAAGTGCAAACACGGCGCTTAAGCTGTGCCCAGCCGTGTCCCGGCCGCCGTTTGTCCGTCCTCGGAGCTGATTGTGCTGTGTACACTTTCCCTTACAAAGCCTTACACCTGCGGCTTTGTCTGCCCGGGAATGTGTCCACAAATCCAGGGCTCTGATAACGCTGCACCTGTTTTATAAGTTATTTTAACCAGGGTAAACAATAATCACAGAACAACTCATCATCGTGCCATGAGCGAAGCCATTAAAGCCGCTGTGTGTGTGTGTGTTCACTTCAGAGTAATTCTTTCTGCAGCTGCAAAAGCTCAAAAAAAAAAAGGTTTCCATTTGATGTCGAAGCAGGTTTTTCTTTATTTTTTTTCTTATATTAATGTCTGCGGCGGTGAAAAGCCCACGCAGGAACGTCCAAAACAGACAAAAAAAAAAAAAAACGGCGGTATCCTTTACGGAGCGGGTCAGAGAGCAAAGTTTAGACGCTTCGGCCTCGATCGTTGCTTTTTTTTTTTTTAATGTAAAAATCCACCTGTGTAATCACGTTAAATCACAACCGCAGCCCATTCCCACCGACAGAAGACGTACGGCTTCTACGAGCGAACTCCTCCGACCGCAAAGGTGATAAATTAGATTTTAAGAGGAAAATAAAAACACGTCTGGAACGGCAGCGGCGGGCGAACGTCCTACCCAGAGAAAGCACGGATGAATGATGTCAGATCTTATCTTTGTCCTCCCCACGGTATCATTTATTACAAATATTACGGATTGCCCAGGTGAATAAATATGAGTGAAGTATGTGCAGTTTTCTGTTGTCACATTAAATTTAGACTTTTTTTTTTGAAGCATTTGAAGTCATTAAATTCCCTTTTCTCATGCAGGGTGGACTCATTTATAATCATTTTGTCTAAATGTGGTCTGTGCAAACTGAAAACGCAGCGGAGGCCGATCACTTCAGCCTGAATAAATCCTATTTAACCGAGAAATAATAAAGTCTGTGGTTAAAAGTTGTCATAAATAAAGCACTGAGCCAAAATAGAACCAGTCAGATGGAAGAGTACACAGGTTAAAGGTTAACTCGCTCTGTTATCAGACTGAACTCATGAAATCACGTTGTATGTGACGCCAGTTTCTTGCATTTGGTGTGTTATATGCAGTGTTGGGCAAATTATGTTAAAAAAGTCATTAATTATAGTTACTAGCTTCTTTCCCAAAAAAGTAATTGAATTAGTAATGGAATTACTCCTTCATAAGTGTAATTAGTGACCAGGGAAAGTAATTATTGCGTTACTTTTTTTTGAAAACCTTCAAATATGTAAAAGGAAACTGATTTTTGAGCGAGTTTCACAGGCCGTGGCACAGAGTAGAACAGCAGATAGGTACTGAAGACCAGGACTGTGGTGAGGCTGGGGTCCACCAGGGCCCGGCTGGGGTCCACCAGGGCCAGGCTGGGGTCCACCAGGGCCCGGCTTTTCCACCACATAAGTGCATATCTGCATTTATAGGAAGAAGATGCTCCTCCAGTTAATCCCACATCTCTTTTTCCAGTTGCTCCTCCTGGATACAGCAGTAAATGAAGCATGAAGGCAGTGTGGGTAATTTGAATAGAAGAACGGATCGTAAACAAACGGCTTGTAACAAATCGGTTCTTATCGTTCACTGAAAGGGAGCCGTTCAAAAGACTCAACTTGTCTGCAAACGTCACACCTCTCGTGCCTGGCTGAGCAAACCAGGACGGATAACAGCTGTTAGATATCAGTGTATAGTAATGCGCCACATTTCAGTAACGGTAACGGCATTGTAACGTTTCAAATAGTAATTCATTAGATTACCCGTTACAGGAAAACGTGTTGTTCCCAACGTTGTTCCCAACATTGGCTATACTAATGCATTTTCATCCTTTCACGTGTTATTTAACACCATTTGATGGCGTGTCAATGTGCTAGCCACTAATAGTGCTAATCACTAACTCCTAACCCTAGCTACTAATCGCTAACTACTGACCCTAACCACTAATCATGCTAGCCACTAATCGCACTAATGGCGTGTTATTTTTCGTGGCGTAAATACACACGCTGACAGCTTATACTGCGTACAGATAAGACGCCACGTTGAATTGGTGTGTTATCTGTACGCGATTCATGATTTCACGTTTCGGTTATCCATGTAGGGAAATTTGATCTCTGCATTTTACCCATAATGCCCACAGGGGCGGCTGTGTGCATTATGGGTAATAAAGTCATATTTTTGTCTAAATAGTGATATCCGTGTATCCTTGCTACTTCCCCGGTGCAGCTAGACAGATAGCTAACTCCTCAGTGAAGACACCTGTTGATGATTTGTGCACATTTATTCATTGTGGAGATGACTCACAGGGGTGGAAAACTGAAATAACAAACACATAGAAAATAACTGACATGTTTGCCAAACACGAATAAAACCACCATGTCCCTCTAAGATGACATGCAACCATGAGTAGTTAGCGCTAGCATGCTAACATTCGTGGCTAACGCGCTAATCATTAGCTTAAATGCTAATTAGAAACGTTTGTCTTTTTAGCGTCTTTCATGACACAAACGCACAAATACAAACCCCACTAACTTCAACAAGACGCCTAACCTTGAGCATTATGTTATGTTTTTTTCTCCATGCCATGTTCTGGTCTATGTGTATACGATATTTTGTAAATAAAGTATGAAAAAAAAAAAAAACTTCCACAAGACTACACATAACACACAGAACGTTTCCACACACCTACAGGCTGTGCTTGGCCCAGAACACAGAGCTGCACTCATTTTTAGTTGACACTTGGTCAAAACGTTAAAACAGGAAGCGGCTCACGCAACATCCGGATTGTTTTTCACATTAAGATCGTAAAACTTAAAACTCTTACAAAGTAAAACACACAGCTCTGAAAATATATAAGAACACAAAAATAAATCCTGGGTGGCTCTTAAGGAGCCAGAACACTGTGTAACTTTACTGTAACGCTTTCATTTTGCATCATTAGCTGTGACCTGAAAACAATATGACTTAAACCCCTTTAGCCCCTTTAGCCCCTTTAGCCCCTTTAGCCCTAGGCCCACAGCCCTAGCCTGTGGGCCTAAAAAATTATATTAATATTCATCTACTATAAAAATATAATAAATCAGGACAATGGATGTTTTTTTTCAACTTTTGCTCAAAGTTTAGACCCTAATGTTAATAAAAGTACATCAAAAGTGTATTTTAGTGCAAACTTTAATGTTCAATGCTATGCTATGCTATGTTATGTTATGAGGCTAACGATAAGCTCATTAGTTGCACCGATTAGTTCCACCTGTATTCTGAGTTTTTGGAGTTATTTCTGTCCACCTAATAAATCCAGTGTAATTTAATTGTGCGTTTTTAAAGTAATAGTGAAAAAGTGAGTTTGGATGTGAAAGTGGAGGTTCCGTTTGGAGCTTAAACCTCCGTTCCTTAATCAGTCTCATGTGACGGGAAAGTGCTGAGCTGTGAGTTTGAACTTTGAACGCTCCATACGTTCAAGCACCAGCCGCTGCCAGAACCTATCGTGTGCACATTTGGCGTTCAGCTGACGCGACCGCACCGTTCCGACGACAGGGTTCGGGTTCGGTCGAATGTGACGGACACGTGGACGACGCAGGGTTCAGACCCCGTGACCTTTTCAGTTACAAGGTGGTTGGTGTAAATACGAGGCCACCCGGCTGCCAGCGACGCGCTTCTACTTTTAAATGTTAACAGATTGAATACAGTACAGTGAACAGTCAGTGCTTCCACAGCCTGGTTCCCATTAGGCCAACCACTGGAGTCAATAATGTGTGTGTGTGTGTGTGTGTGTGTGTGTGTGTGTGTGTGTGTGTGTGTGTGTGTGTGTGTGTGTGTTTGCAGTATTGGACCTTGTTGTGTTGCACATGCTCAGACACATCCAAGTCTGTGTTCATTATACTGATGATTTTACTGTTTTGTTCATTTGTTATTGTGTTGTTTTTATTGTGTATATTTGTTTGCTGTAGTTCATTTTATTGCATATTCAGTAATTTGGTCTTTTAAAAATTTTTCTGGTTTTTGTTGATTTTGATGCATATTTCCTTCATTTTTCCCATTTTATTGATTATTTTTACTCATGGTTTTGTTCATTTTGGTTCATTTGTTTCTTGTATTCACTTTTGTTCTACTTGTCAATTGTTGATTTTTTTCTCCTTTTTTAATTCATTTTGTTGCATATTTAGTTCATTTTTGTTCATTTTATTGATGATTTTACTCGGTTTTGTTCATTTGTTCACTTTTGTTGTTTTTATTGATTATTTTGTTTGCTTTTGTTAATTTTGTTTCATATTCAGTCCCCTTTAATTTTTCTCGTTTTTTTTGCTAATTTTTGTTCACTTGGATGTTTATTTTGTTATTTTTCCCATTTTATTGATTATTTTATTCCTATTTGGATTATTTTACTCATATTTTGGTTCATTTGTTTCTTATGTTTACTTCTGTTCTACTTGCTAATTATTGATGTTTTTTCCTCTTTTTTTTTATTCATTTTGTTGCATATTTAGTTCATTTTTGTTAATTTTATTGGTGATTTTACTTAGTTTTGTTCATTTGTTTATTATTTTGTTTGCTTTTGTTGTTTTTATTGATGCCAGACCCACAACACTAATGTCAGAAGCATAACGCCAATGTTAGATGCATTAACGCTAATGTCAGACGTGCAACGCTAACGTCAGATGCACGATGCTAATGCTGGAAGCATAATGCTATGTTACATATATATGTGTGTGTGTATATATATATATATATATATATATATATGTGTGTGTGTGTGTGTGTATATATATATATATATATATATATATATATGTGTGTGTGTGTGTGTATATATATATATATACATATATGCAATGTTAGATACGCAACACTAATGTCAGATGCATGATGCTAATATCAAATGCATGATGCTAATGTCAGATGCACAATGCTAATGTCAGACCCGCAACGCTAATGCCAGATGAACAACACTAATGTCAGATGCACGATGCTAATGCTGGAAGCATAATGCTAATGTCAGATGCACAATGCTAATGCCAGAAGAATGACGCTAATGTCAGATGCACGATGCTAATATCAGATGCGTGACGCTAATATCAGACGCTAATACTCTGATGAATGATGCTAATATCAGACATGCAACGCCATAGTCAGACGCGGGACGCTAATGTCAGACGCACAGCACTAATGTCAGATGCGCAACACTAATGCCAGATGTGCAACGCTAATGTCACACGCATAAAGGTAATGTCAGACGCACGACACCAATGTCAGACACGAAACGCTAATGTCAGATGCACAATGCTAATGTTAGACGCATGACGCCAATGTCAGATACACAACACTAATGTCAGATGCATGATGCTAATATCAAATGCACGATACTAATGTCACACGCATAAAGCTAATGTTAGACACACAAGACCAATGTCAGACACAGGACGCTAATGTCAGATGCACTACGCTAACGTCGGACGCACAATGCTAATGCCAGACATGCAACATAAATCTCAGATGCGCAACGCTAATGCCAGACGGGACTCCTGTTTCTTGGGGCATTTCGTCCAGGGGTGGGGTCATGTCCTCCGTCACTGATGTGTTTGATGGGTTCTTGTATCGGTGCAGTGTCATAATGGAGCTATACCCTAACCCTAACACGTAGAACGTAACCCCACCCCTGGGTGAAATACGTACACCGAAATGCCCCCGAAAATAGGAGTCCCACTGTCAGATGAGCAATGCTAATGTCAGACGTGCTACATTAACGCCAGACAGGACTCCTGTTTTTTGGGGCATTTCGTCCAGGGGTGGGGTCATGTCCTGCGTCACTCATGTGTTTGATGGGTTCTTGTGTCGGCGTGGTGTCATAATCGGGTTATACTCTAACGCTAACCCCAACCTTAACCCTCACCTGCCCCGGGTGAAATACGTGCACCGAAATGCCCCCAAAATAGGAGTCCCAGTGTCAGACGTACGACGCCGGACGCAGCGCGGTGAGATGTGGTTCCTGGTACTAAGTGGCGGCGCGGCGTGTCGTGTGGGTCTTTGAACAGGAAGGTGACTGTTTCTTGTGTGTAAATTGCGCTGCGGTAGACTTACCCAGATCAGACTAATCTCCAAACATTTTAGGAGGAAACGCTGCTCCACCCAGAGGCTTTGATGTTTTCTGTTGTTGTTTTTTGTGCAGATTGACAGTTAAAACATGAAAAGCAGGCGCTGGACTTAATGGACGGAGCTAATTCATCCACAAACATGTCGTAGGGGCAGCGGTCCACACACTCCAGCCCTAATGACGCACATTTACCTCTGCGTGTTTTACATCTGTTCAGATGGATTCTGCTGTTCAAAACACACTTTTACTGCTGTCTAACCCTTCAGTGTCCAGCTCATACTGAGCCTTCAGAACCTGTACACAGACGTAACCATGACAACATGTTTATCATACAGTTTTTTTTCACCTTTTTTTTTTTTAAACTTGTTTTTGTTCTTTTCGCTCATTTTGTTGATTTTGGTTCATATTTGTTCATTTCTGCCAATTTTTTTGATTAATTTTTGGCAATTTTTTGATAATTTTTCTGATTAGTTTGTTATTTTCACTCGTTTTGTTTTGTTTATTTTTTGCTAATTTTCATTCATATGTTGATTATGTTTGTTACACTTTTTTACATTTATGAAATTTTCTGTAAGATTAATTGATTTTGTTGGTTGGTTTGCTTGTTTATATATATAATGTTAACTCCATAAAGCAGTTCTACGGTCAAAACTCAGTAAAAACACAGTAAAAAAAAAAATAAAGGAAAATCACCACAACACTGAAAACAACAGGAAAAACAAAAAACCACAAGGAAAACAGTGTTTAAAAAAAAACGAAAAGCCCAAACCATCTATTTTTATACTGAGTCAGTCTCATTTATTGCGCTGTGTTTTAGCCCCATTTTCCACAGGTGGTGGTGGGGGGGTGTGTGTGTGAACTGAGCATGCTCAGATATCTATGGAAAGACCAAGGTCTATTCTATCAGCACGTTTGGAAATGTAACTATTGAACAAACGGTTGAATTTATATGAATATTTAAATCTTTAAATATTTAGATCTGTCTTGGCGGAGGTCTGCGCTCTCTGAGTGCTTTCCCTGTTATGTTATTATTTTATTGGTTCAGCCCACTTCAGGTCAAATTTACACTGTAAAAAAAAAAAAAAGTAAAGAAACGGTAATATTCCGGCAGTTGGGGTGCCAAAAAAATACTGTTAAATAACGGAAAATAACCATCTGATAAAAATACGGTAATTTTCCATAATTAAAATACAATTTTTTGCCCTAACTTTACATGAGATTTTTCTTTTTCTTTTTTTTTTTTTTACTTTTTAATGTTTAATAAAGAATATTTACATGTATTAAACCAATAAAATTACCTATAAATATATATATATAAACAATTTTTAATGAGACTCAGTTGTCCAATCCACTGATAAAAAACTGTATTTGTACAGTTTATCAGTGCTTATACATGTTATACATTCACAAAAATACATTTATTCAACATTTTTGTTGTGAAACCTCCCGTAATTACACAAGATATTTGTCAATTAACAAACAAGTCTTGTTAAACTTAGAAAACAAATACTTCTTTTACAGTTTATTGTCAGTAATTTTATCTCGTTTTATTTATTTTTTTTAACAGCATTAAACTTTAAATTAACAGTTTAATCTCATAAATAGAAAAGAACTATTTGTGAAATGACGATACATTTGCAAATGTATTTTAACTGTATTTTTCAGTGAAAAAAGAAAAAAATTCTTTTAAACAATGGAAATTTTATGGTTATTCACAGTTACAGTTTTTTCATGTTCCTTTTACATTTGACGTGTAAAATCACAGTCTACTTTTGTCATTTCATTGATGTTTTCCTGTATCTTAAAAATACAGGAAAAACCTATAAAATAAACAATGAAAATTCTGTTAAATTACAGATATTTTTTACAGTGTAGTTGAATGTGGGCCCTGAACTAACATGAGTTTGACACCCTGTTGTATTGGGTTATTTTCTGTCCCACTGTGGATTGCAGCTGGGTGTTTGGGTTGTGGTTGGACAGTATCTAGATGAGCCTCTGTAAGCGTTTACTGTGCGGCTTCCTGTATCAGACGACACAAGATGTTGAGGAAATGATTTGGAGATTCAGTCATTTTTTACAGCTTTATGTGGTCGGTCATGGTTTTGAGAAACGCAGCCTTTTTAGATATCCTGCACCGTGTAGTATTTGGACAAAAAAAAAAAAAAAATGGGCGCGACATGGAATAAACACAATCCTCTCGTACGTTTTACAGTTTGCAGTCGTTTAAACAATATTTATTCAAATGATACGAACGCAGTCTACACAGAACGTTGGGTCAGTTTGTGTCAGATTCTCGGTGTTTGCACAAGTGTTCGTTTTTTACAGTACCAGCCCGTGTGTTTTGCAACAGGACGAAGAGGCGTTTTTTTTTTTTTTTTTACGAGAGAACGTCCACGCCACCGCAGACATGTAGTCAGTAAAAAACGTGGGAAATAAAGACACTAGACCTCTTAGTTTCACTTCATCTGACAAAAGCACAACAAGACGATGTCCAAGACAAAGAAGGAAGGAAAATAATTCAGTCTCAGGGGCTTTCTGGTGTTTCTGCTGTTTGCACAGAGGTAATGCAGAGGACAACTCCCTCCGCATCCTGGTTTTTATTAGTTCACCGGCCCGATCGGACGTGAACTGTTGTGAAGGCGATGGGTCCGGCATCACCTTCGTCTGCATCCCCGTCGATGTCTTCATCAGTAATTTCTTCAAACATCTTCTCTGACGAAACTACTGGATTCATTTCTAATTTTATGTAGCGTCTTTGGGACAATGTCTACAAAGTTTTTTCACAGTTTCTGATGATTTTTTTTTAGGTGGTCAGGGTTCGTACAGGGCTTTGAAAATGCTTGAATTTCATTGAGCCCATTTGTATTCACACCAATATTCCAATCATTATGCGATTTCTGCAGTTTTCAGACTATTCCAGTGATCATGTAAACAGGATAATCTGATCATCTTTATTTGATAACGGCAGTAATCTGATTATAAGAAATCGGATTAACACATCTAGATTTCTCCCCAATACCCCGATGTCTTCACGCTTGTATACAGGTTAATCTGATTTATTTTGGGTTTTTAACATCTGTGCATGCGTTAAAAAAAAAAAAAATCTATATAAACAGAAGTTACACAGCGACACTGTGAGCTGAAGGAAACAGGTAAACAAACAATGAAATGAAATGAAGGATAGCAGCGACATGTGACCTATTTTGTACTCTTATTAGCTCCTCCCACATTAGGACAGCTGACACTGACACCGTAGGCGTTGCCATGGTAACAAGACAAGACCGGATGTTTTGAAAATGACAGGAAGTGTACGTCTTAGTCATAACGTACGTACGTAGTCCGAAAGAAATCAAATAATGGACAGAAACATGTAAACCACAGTTTTTCCATTATCGCATTTCTGAAGTGCATGTAAACGCATCGCATCTGATTAATTATCGAATTACTCACAGTTTATTATGGTCATGTAAACGGACTCTATGTTGTGTTTTGAAAGTCTGAAAAGTGCTTGAAATTCAGTTTAAGTGCTTGTAGTTTTAACTATGTGTTGTGTTTTATTTATTTATTTATTTATTTTTAATATTCACTCAAGCCAAAGCTACTTACAGAGAGGTGATACGTTTAGAAAAATAAACATTTTATGTCAAAAAAGAACACTTCCAGGTGTTCTCAGGTCAACTCCAGGTACATTTGTATCTTAATCTTTGTCTCGGTGCCAGTGTGTCTGAAGAACGCCAAGTGGATTTCCTTTTTTTGGATAAAACTTTGTGTTTCCTTTCATTCCTAAACTTTTTGCTTTTATGAAACATAATTTTAGATGTTTATCGCATAATACAATGAAGATCATTGTGATAAAAAGTGGAAAAAATTATCATAGATATGTGTATTCCTGGAGCTGTGTATTTTACCCCAGTGATAAGGTGCTGGGTAAAAATTGAAAATGACCCTTAAAAGTGCTTGTATTTGACCTTAAAAAACGTGTAGGAACCCTGAGTATTAAAGATTTACTTTTCCTTCTAATGGTCCATATTTTGATGGTTTTTAACATGTAAATAGTACAGATATCAGTATAGTAGCTATTGATCACTGATAGGAAGTCATATATGGACTTTCATTTGGGTCCATGACCTTTGACCTTGAGTGACCTTCAAGGTTCAAACTCAAGGTCACCAGTGTCTGGATTTCAACAGTCTTCTCTGAAAATACTGAATTTATTTAAATTTTTTGGTGTATCTTCCTTAAGACAATGTCTACAAAGTTTGTTCACAGTTTTGAGAAATTTTAAGTTTTGACACATTTTTGAAGTATTAAAAATGTGCCTATTTTGATGGTTTATAACATGTAAATGGTTACAGATATCAATATAGTTACAATTAATCATTGATAGAAATCATATAATAATAATAATAATAATATAGTAAAGTGCTTTGGGTGCCTTGAAAAGCACTATAGAAATCTAATCCTTTATCATTATTATGATTATTATTATTATTATTATTATTATTATTATTATTATTATTATTATTATTATTATTATTATTATTATATCTGGACTTTGATTGGATGAGTTGAGTTCTCCTCCAGTGAAAGTCCCGCCCACTTGTACAGTTAAATTGATCTGCATCCAGACCACAGGACTGGAACATAGAACACAACCTGACAACCTCACACATTCAACTGGGACTGATTCCCATAGAACACAGTTGTCAAACATGTGGCCCGTGGGCCACACCTGGCCCGCCAAAGGGTCCAATTCGGCCCTTGGGCTGAAATGCAAAAATTACGCTAAAATATTAGCAATCGATGGTATTAAAATCTTTTTAGTTCGGGTTCCACATACAGAACCATATGATCTAAAGTGGATCAGACCAGTTACATACTTGTATAATAATCTATTTGTAATGACAACTTCAAAATTTTCCCTTTGTTTTAGTATAAAAAAGTGTAACATTTTTTTTGAAAAAGTGTCAAATTTCATAAAAATGTTGAATTTTACAAACTATTCTTTCACACAAAATATGAAGAACCTGAACAAATATGAACGACCTGAAATGTCTTAAGAGAAGTAAGTGCAATTTTAACAATATTATACCTGTTACTAAATGTGTGATGTATTTGTAGATCCACTGTCGTCTGTCAGTTGGAATGCACATGAGTAAACCAGTGTTCAGAACGCAAACCTCCGCCAAGCACCCTGAACGGTCTGCATGTGTGGATCGACTATTTCTGTTTAAATTCAACAGTTTCCAGGTTGTTCCATACAGCAGAAACAGTTGAAGCTTGGTACCAGTCATGTGTCTGTCCAATTAGATTCAATTCACATCAATATTTGTTGAGTTATAATTTTAAATGTGTAGTAAATGGGATTTTTAATGTTAAATGTAAATGTCCACAGAGTCCACATTCCACAGTGGATGTGGACAATTTTGGTTCAGATACAAGATATTGTTCTAATCTACAGGTGGATCAAATTGGAGGCTAATCGGAGTTGTTTTGAATTTTTTATGAATTTTTGAAAATTGCTCAGTGATGACAGATGGAAAACTGTAGATGTTGTGACCTTACTGTGACCTTGAACTTTGGCCTACTGGGACCAAAATGTAATGGGTTGGTCCCAGGGCCGAGGCCTATCTGTGGGGAAGATTTGGGAAAAATGGGTGGAAGAGTTTTCCCCTAAAGTTGCTAACAAACAAACAAACAAACACACACACACAAAGCAAAGTGATCACAATAGCTCCTGCTGGAGGTCATGATAAACTGAGGCAGAATATTGTTAAAATTGCACTTGTTTTTCTTCAGAAATTCCCGGTTGTTCATGTCATTCACACTTTTAAGGGAACTTTCCAGCTGTAAACACTTTCAAATGTACTTTAATTTTTTTCACTGTTGTTATTTTACTGGTTTAGATCATATTGGGCTGAATGTGGAACCTGAACTAAAATGAGTTTGACATTCCTGACATAGAACATGACACTGACACACAGGTACATTGGTTTTCTTTTTCTTTTTTTTCCCTCCCTGTTTCCCTTCTTTCACCTTGACTTCCACACCTGAGCTCAGACTGGTGTATCCCTGCACTGGCCCAGTCCCTGACGGTTCGCCCAGATGCTGAATATTCTCACACAAACAGGCCTTTGAAGGCTTGGACGCCCCCTTTCTCTGTGGACCTTCAGTGGACTTTGCCTCCTGTACTGACAGGTTCAGACGAACTGGCGAAGCTGGCAGGGGAATCTGTGTGGTTTCAGAGCCACCGATCAAAGAAACGTGACTGTTTGTTTTATATTAGCGAGGTCTTTGCTTTCAATTTGTGAAGCTTGAGTGGATTTGAGTTTACAGAGCGCAGGGCCAGGAAATGATGTTTGACAGTGTAACACCTGTTCAGCTCTTGGAAACGGCATCAGGGTTATTTCTTTAAACTTCCATCTTACGGGTCATTAAAACGGTTTAATCCTTAACCCGCTGCATGCCGAGCAGAGAGGGTTTTGTTTTTGAGACACGTTAGAGTTTATGGTAAATGATGCAGTGTCATCTTAAATGCCTCTGTGTGTTTTTAGTGTTTTTGTTTTTGTTTTTTTACTTTTCTGCATCTGTAGTTGCAGTTTTAACTGGAGCGAGGCCACTGATGAGCTCCACTGAGTTCAGAATCAAAGCCACTGTTCCCCCTAAAGTTGGAATCATTTTGTTTTCAGACACATTTCTCTTTTTATTCCTATTTCTACTCATCAGTTCCACCTTTGACCTGGTGTAATGAGTCCCAGTTACACTTTATCTATCAAGAGTAAATCACATTATCACAATCGATTTCATGAAGAAAGGTAAAAATATTTTATTCCAGCTTTATGTGCAGAAATGTACTTATATATGATGTAAATGTATATCATTTACTTGTACATTGTGCTAATATTGCTTCTAATTACGTCCACTGGGAGGTATTGGGATGGCTTTGCTTTGTGTGCGTGTGTGTTTGTTTGTTTGTTAGCAAGATAACTCAAAAAGTTAAGGATGGATTTTCATGAAATTGTCAGGAAATGTTGATACTGGCACAAGGAAGAAATGATTAAATTTTGGTGGTGATCGGGGCGGGGGGGGAGGGGGCACTGATCGGCCTTGGCGGAGGTCTGTGCTCTCTGAGTGCTTTTCTTGTTATAATATGTGAAAATTACCATTATTATTAGATCATTATAGGGTTGTTTTTTTAACTTGTTCTGTCAAAAGTACTATCGATGTTTTGCAATCAAGTCGAAATATTTAAACCAATGAATGCAACTGTGAATAGAATAGGATAGAATAGAATAGAATAGAATAGAATAGAATAGAATAGAATAGAATAGAATAGTCTTCTTTGTCATTGTGTTTAACCCTTTCATGCATGAATTGTGAGAACCTGAGTCAAGATTTATTTTTTGAGTGTTTTTATTCCTCCTTAGCCATGAAAAAAACAATGTGATCCAGTTTTTTTTTTTCTATAGAGTTACAAAAATATCCATGCATTTAATTTTTGAAGTAAAGAAACGTGTTTAAAACCAAATGTCAGAAAGTGATATGAAAACAATGAAATAAAAACATTTTTAATGCCACTAATCTCATGTCTTCTCACATTTTAACATGTTCTGATGCTAGTACTTACTCACTTCATGGAGATAATATGCAAAAAAAAACCTTTTTGTCTAACAAATAACAATTGATTTCCACTCAAACATGTCACCGCAGATCAGGTTCATCAAGAACAGCACAGTTACAGTAATGGTGTGAATGTCAGTGTATGAGATGGTGCATAAGTGTCCAGTGTGTTGGCTGATATGGAACTAAAACAACAAAACCCATGAATATACAAGAGAAAAGCTGGAGAATAACTGTCCACTGGAGTGACCTATGCATGAAAGGGTTAATGCACAGCGAAACTGTGGAAAAATACCAAATGGAGATCCTCAAGCCTCGAGGTGCCATCATCTTAACATTTACTTCCAATGCAGCTGATATACACCAACTGGGCACTTCATTAGGTACATTTCACCAGCACTGGGTGTACCTAATAAAGTGGCCAGTGAATGTAACGTTAATTTTGGTAGAGGAATAGATCGCGGTATCTCCCAGTTTAGTGCTAAAACTGACAAAGGTTAGCTAATATCAAGCAGCTGTTAAGTAGCTAAGATGCGATGTTAGTTGAGTAACTGAACTGGCTACCAGCGACTCACTCCGAACTGATGAAGAACGACTGTGATTGGTGGATGGCGGTGTGCAGTGTGTGTCAGGTACCCAGGCTGAAATTAGATGAGAACACGCTGAGTTCCTTTTCCTCCTACACTGCAGGACCTGCGATGTGACTATTGCGCACACGTACTTTGCGATGTCAGTGCTCAAACGATATATTGTGCAGCTCTGACTAGTAGTACATCTCCTGGTAAGAAAGATGCAAGATGAATAAAAAGTGTTATTTTACTTCTTTTATTCACATTTTTTTCATACTCCAACACTTAAAGGCACCATGACAGTTCTGTAGGCCGGTTCCAATGCGTCTGGTACTTGCATGTTCTATATTGAAGTTCCATGTCAACTAGGGCTGTGTACCGGCAAGAATCTAGCGATACGATACAAATCACAATACTAGGATTACGATACGATATATCATGATATGGTTAAAAAGGCAATTTTTTGTTTTTCTTTTTTTTTAAATGATTATTTCCTTGAAGAATTGAATTACACCAGAAATCTGCACAAATACTAAACACATTTTTATTTGATCAGAACAGGATCTAATGCTATATCACAAAATGTTCCTGTGTTCAAACTTAAATTCTGTTTTACAGACATTACAGTTTAAGATCCAAGGCTCAAGGCTCAAGGTGACTTTATTTGTACCCGTGGGTAGATCTGTTTTGCAGCAAGCTTTTGCTCACTGCCGGTCACTGTGTGCGCATGCGCCCAACACAAATCCTTCGAAAGAATTACAGTGGAGATAATGCAAGCACATACATCACATACATAAGACATAAGACATTATAGACACAGTACACGTGGTCACATGGTGGAACTTTTTCAGTGGATTTGGTTGTGGGAGGGGGACAAGAAGAGAAGAAGAATGTTGTGAGGCAGACGGAGATGAGGGGGGGGGGGGGGGGGGGGGGCGTAATGCTTGTATGTGGTGAGTCCTTGAAAGTCTGTTTCTGTGTGAAAAATAAGAGACTCCTGTTCAAATGTTCATATTCTATTAGTTCAGAACTAACATCAGAACAGTGTTTTTGGACAGTCCCAACAAAGGAACTCCCATCTGCCTCTCAGACAGTAAACAGTGCTTTTAGGATGATTCAAATTACCATTATTTAATTAAACAGTGTTAAATAATAATAAATAAAATAGAAACGATAAAGAAAACCAAAAAAACAAAAATGAACTTCCACCATTTCTGCATTTGAATAAATACCTAAAAATATTGACACAGTACTTTTTAATATCGACACAGTATCATGAAACGAAATATCGTGGTATTTTGCAGAACCGATATTTTCTCACACCCCTAATGTCAACTAAATAAAAGGCTGAATTGTGTGAAGTGCTGCCGTATCTGTGTAAAAGGTGCCGCTGACTCTTTAAATGCAGCTTGTGTTTGCTGCTGCAGGATCGTGCGGTTAATGTAGCCGACATCCGGGCTTAGCGTCGCTTAAAGCTGTACGTTTGCGAGCTCCGGCCGCCGCTGTATCTGTTGCAGCTGACCGGCGTAATATGCCTCCGCTGAAAAATCTGTTAAAACATCCGTCTCAAATAACAGGAAGGGAGTGCACTCAAAAATAAAGTTGTTTGTGGCGTCCTCGTCGTGCCCACTTTAGACCTAAAGGCAGTGTGTAATTTCTGCATAGCTGCGCTGTGGGTAACTCTGTACCATCTGCTTCAGCTGCATTACAGTGAACTGCATCCAAGGTGACAACGGCAACAATTTACATCCACTTCAACTGGTTTTGAAGGATGTATGGAAAGTAAAGTGCGGTTTAGTGTAAAATTCAGTGTAATCTCTGTGGTATGCAGTTCTGCAGATGCAAACACTTTATGGGCTGGATTTACTAAGGCACAGGTGTCAAACATGCGGCCCGGGGGCCAAAATCGGCCCGCCAAAAGGGTCCAATCCAGCCCATGGGATGCAAAAATTACACTGAAAACATTAACAATCATTTTAGTTCAGGTTCCTCATTCAGACCAATTCAATCTCAAGTGGGTCAGATCAATAAAATACTATCATAATAACACAGAAATAATGACAACTCCATTTTTTTCTCTTTGTAAATGTAAATATTTTCATGTATTTACACTAAAACAAAGTTTAAATTTTGCAAAAAATGTGAATAACCTGAACAAATATAAACAACCTGAAATGTCTTAAAATAAATAAGTACAATTTTAACAATATTCTGTCTGTTATTAAATGTTTTGTGTGTTTGTAGATCCACTGTGATCTGTAAGTTATAATATACATGTGTGAATGATAAACTGAGGCAGAATATTGTTAAAATTACACTGATTTTTTCAGTTTGTTCATGTAATTCACATCTTTTGAAAGGATAGTTTGTAGATGTAATGTCATAATGTAAATTTACTTTTTTTGCTCTAAAACAGAGAAAAGTTTGGAGTTGACATTATTTATATATTATTATGTTATCATTTTCCTGGTTTGGCCCACTGCAGATCTAATTTAGCTGAATGTGGAACTGAACTAACATGAGTTCGACAGCCCTGGTCTATTGGGTTATTTTCCGTCACACTGTGGATTGAAGCTCGGTGTTTGGATTGTGGTTGAACGGAATCTAGATGAGCCTCTGTAAGCGCGAGATGAATTTGTGAAATGCAAAAATTACACTGAAGAAATTAACAATCAAGGATGTTAAAAATAAGTTTAGGTCAGTTCAATCTAAAGTGGGTCAGAACCAGTAAAATACTTTCATAAGAACCTATAAATAATGAAAACTGCAAATGTTCCTCTTTGGTTTAGTGTAAAAAAAAAAAAAAGTAAAATTGCGTATCATCCAACACATCACCCCCCACCCCACCCCCACCCCAATCCCCGGTTGCAAATTCGTTCGTGTTGGTATAGTATTGGTATTAATGCTAGTATAAGTGTTTGTATAAGTATTAGTATTGGTATAAGTCGTAGTATTGGTGTTAGAATTAATAGTAGTGTTGGTATTATTATTGTCATTAGTATTAGCATTGGTAATAATGTTACTATTAGTATTTGTTGTAGTAGTAGTAGTGTTACTATTGGTATTAGTTGTAGTGTTGGTATTAGTATTAGTAGTAATATTAGTAGTATTTGTGGTAGTAGTAGTAATAGTAGTTGTTGTAGTAGTAGTATTAGTAGTAGTATTAGTAGTGTTAGTATTAGTATTAATAGTAGTTGTGTTAATAGTAGTAGTAGTAGTGTTAGTTTTATTAATAACAGTATTAATATTAGTATTAGTACTAGTACTTGCATGTATATTTTAGTTTGGATGGTCCCAGATGGTAGTAAATTAAATGGATGTATAAGGGTTGACCTTTGACCTTTTAAACCTGTGCTCTGTGATGGAGGTTACCTGTCTGTTTTTTTTTTTACACTGTCACTGTTTTTAATCTGTTTTTTACACTGTCCAGTGTTTTTAATCTGTCTTTTACACTGTCAGTGTTTTTAATCTGTCTTTTACACTGTCAGTGTTTTTAATCTGTCTTTTACACTGTCAGTGTTTTTAATCTGTCTTTTACACTGTCCAGTGTTTTTATCTGTGTATATAGTTAAAACAGACGTCCATGTGGATCCAGATGAACATGTGACCCACATGCAGACGGTCAGAGTGGAGTCGACCCACAGTCAGAACCTGTTAGTGTTGAATCTGGATCAGGTTCACGTAAACCACAGTGTTCCACCACAGTGTTGAACCAGCGGTCACAGACGACACCCCACCCCCACCCACAGACATACGAGGACTGAAATCCCCAACATAGCTATGGTTACCTGAGGGTCCCGCCTTCCTCCCCCCATGAAAACAGCCCAGATTAAACTGAAGGCAGCGCCCGCCGTCAGACAAAGAGCAGAAAACCCCCCAGACTTTGAAGTCAGGTGCACATGAGCAGGTTCTCAGGGCCTGGGATCCAGAGCAGCGCTGGCTCTGCTGTTGGCAGTCGGACACACCTGCACAAACTCGTCTGTGGGTGGAAGCAGTTCAGTCTGTTCTCCTGTGCTCCACTTCAGAGGGTAAATCCAGTCAATCTGAGCCGAAAAACCACCTGGAACACACTGGTGTTCTGGAATCAAAGAAGACACCTGAACTGTGCATGGAATCACTTCAGAAATAATAATGACGAGCATCCTCAACACAGTGTTTAATATTGACTTTTTTAATGAGATGCAAGAAAATATTAATGCAGTACATAGCAGTAGTTTTAGTTTTATGTGTGACTTATAAGTATTTTCATAGAATAAAATATAAAATATTAAAAATAACCATATCTTTGGACATTTTCCCATTATTTGTGTTTATTTTGCATAATTTCTGTAAATTTAATCTAATGTTAGTGTAACTGTTAGTATTACTACATGTTATAGTATAAGTATAAGTATTAGTTTAGTATTAGTATCTGTTATAGTATCATTACTATAGTATTAGTTTTAGTTTTAGAATTCAAATTAGTTTCTGTTATAGTATTATTAGTAGTAGTAGTATTAGTATTAGTACTAGTGCTAGTATTAGTATTAGTTTTTAGTATTCATATTAGTATCTTTATAGTATTATTAGTATTAGTATTAGTTTCAGTTTCAGTATTCATATTAGTATCTTATTGTATTATTATTAATAGTAGTAGCAGTAGTATTTATATCTATTATAGTATTAGTTAGTAGTATTAGTATTTTTTTAGTTTAATATTTGTGTTAGTATCTGTTATAGTATTATTTTTATTAGTAGTATTAGTACTAGTATTAGTACTAGTACTAGAGCTAGTATTAGTATTAGTTTGGTATTAGTACTAATACTAATACTAGTGTACTAGTACACTAGTATTAGTATTAGTTTTAGTATTGGTATCAGTATTAGTATACTAGTACTAGTTTTAGTACTAATACTAATACTAGTAGTAGTGTACTAGTACACCTGTACACTTCAGTCTTGGTCCTGTACACTTAATAATATTAATAATGGATTGGGTTTTATATAGCGCTTTTCTAGACACCCAAAGCACTTTACATTATTGACCCATTATTCATTCGCTCTCACATTCTCCCTCTGATGGTGGTAAACTACATCTGTACCCACAGCCTACGGCCCCTCCCACCACCACCAAACATTCATACACCAGTGTGAGTGGCACTGGAGGCAAGGAGGGTGAAGTGGTCTTACCGAAGAGATCACCAAAGGACTAACTAGGGACAGAGCGGGATTCCAAACCGCTCACCCTTCAGTTTTGGACGACCCGCCTCTACCACCTGAGCCACAGTCGCCCCACTTCAGTCTTGGTCCTGTACACTTCAAGTCTTGGTCCTGTACACTTCAGTCCTGTCCTGTACACTTCAGTCTTGGTCCTGTACACTTCAGTCTTGGTCCTTCATTCCTGGTCCTGTACCCTTCAGGTCTTGATCCTGTACACTTCAGGTCCTGGTCCTTCAGTCCTGGTCCTGTACCCTTCAGTCTGGTCCTTCAGTCCTGGTCCTGTACCCTTCAGTCCTGGTCCTGTACCCTTCAGTCCTGGTCCTGTACCCTTCAGTCTGGTCCTGTACCCTTCAGTCCTGGTCCTTCAGTCCTGGTCCTGTACCCTTCAGTCCTGGTCCTTCAGTCCTGTCCTGTACCCTTCAGTCCTGTCCTTCAGTCCTGGTCCTGTACCCTTCAGTCCTGGTCCTTCAGTCCTGGTGGTCCTGTACCCTTCAGTCCTGGTCCTTCAGTCCTGGTCCTGTACCTTCAGTCCTGGTCCTGTACCCTTCAGTCCTGGTCCTTCAGTCCTGGTCCTGTACCCTTCAGTCCTGGTCCTTCAGTCCTGGTCCTGTACCCTTCAGTCCTGGTCCTGTACCCTTCAGTCCTGGTCCTTCAGTCCTGGTCCTGTACCCTTCAGTCCTGGTCCTTCAGTCCTGGTCCTGTACCCTTCAGTCCTGGTCCTTCAGTCCTGGTCCTGTACCCTTCAGTCCTGGTCCTTCACTCCTGGTTCTGGTACTGGTCCTTCAGTCCTGGTCCTTCAGTCTTGGCCCTGGTCCTTCAGTCCTGGTTCTGGTCCTTCAGTCCTGGTCCTGGTTCTGGTCCTTCAGTCCTGGTCCTGTACCTTCAGTCCTGGTCCTGTACCCTTCAGTCCTGGTCCTTCAGTCCTGGTCCTGTACCCTTCAGTCCTGGTCCTGTACCCTTCAGTCCTGGTCCTTCAGTCCTGGTCCTGTACCCTTCAGTCCTGGTCCTTCAGTCCTGGTCCTGTACCCTTCAGTCCTGTCCTTCAGTCCTGGTCCTGTACCCTTCAGTCCTGTCCTGTACCCTTCAGTCCTGTCCTTCAGGTCCTGGTCCTGTACCCTTCACCTGGTATAATTCCAGTCGTGTTGGTGCAGCTCCGTCTGAACCGTCATTTTTAATCCAACCTGTCAGCAGTCTGATTGGGACGCAGACGTTGAAGGCGCGCATAAATCTGACTGGACTGTTATAAAATCAGAAATATAAAAGTATCCGTCTATCTTTGTGGTGCAGGGACATATTTAACATTTGAACTGGGTGTTTATATAAATGGATGTTGCCACACATGGTCTGGTTTTATCCTGTTCTGTCTTTAACCCTTAGACCCAGACCTACTCCTGTGGCAGTTCCCACATGGATTATTCTGTACTTTTAACCCTTTCTTAAGTGATTTATCAACATTTGGGCTATAATATCCTCTGTAATTTGTGTTTTTTCAGTGTAAATCATGTATTTTCCTATATTTAATTCACTGATCATGTAGATGTTCATTAAAACTCAGATTAAAGTTGAGGTTATTTTATCAAAAACAGAGAAAATGAAGAAAAACTGACTTTTTCAGTCCAGTCTCTCATTCACTGAACATAAACCCAGTGTGTCCATCCACTGTCACTGATCCAACTCCATGGGTTTGACTGGGGAATCAGTGTTGTAGAAGATGATGGTGTTTCCACGGTAACCACAGAGCCTCTGAACGTCCAAATGGGTCACTTATTTTATACATTTTTTTATTCATTTTGTTGATTTTTATTCATTTTATTAATTATTGCATTTGTTTTTGTTTATTTTGTTGGTTTTTCTACATGCTGATGCCTCTTTTATTATTTTTTCTTTAACTTTGTTCAGTTTGTGGCTTATTTTGTCCATGTGAATTATTATTTTTGATGATTTATTATTAATTTATGGATCGGATTAGTGGATCAACAGTTATTAAACAGTTTAGATCAGTAGATGGTTTTGGTTTTTGAGGGTTAACAGAATAAATACAGGGTTCTAGATGTTATAAAACAATGAATTCTCCTTATTTTTTTTAAATATTTTACCTATTTTCTTCTGACTTTACAAGTAATTGTTCACTTTTATGCCATATTTCAAGGTTTTTTGTTCATTTTTTTCCTTGTTTTTCCAGTATTTTTGCTCATTTTATTGTCCTTTTCCAAGTTTTTGTACATTTTATCCCATGAATAATTGAGGTCAAACTGTATTTTACACCAATTATTTCCATGTATTCCAAGTATTTTGCTCATTTTCTTCTCACTTTAGAAGGATTTGTTCACATTTATGCAATATTTCAAGGTTATTTGTTCATTTTTTCTTTATTTTTCAAGTATTTTTCTCATTTTCCAAGTTTTCGTACATTTTATCCTATGAATAATTGAGGTAAAACTGTATTTTACACCAATTATTTCCATGTATTGATAGGATTAGTGGATCAACAGGTATTGAACAGTTCAGATCAGTAGATGGTTTTGGTTTTGGGTTAACAGAATAAATACAGGGTTTCTGGATGGTATGAGACGATGAATTCTCCAATTTTTCCAAGTATTTTACTCATTTTCTTCTCACTTCACAAGTATTTGTTCTCTTCTATGCCACATTTCAAGGTTTTTTGATGATTTTTTTCTGTGTTTTTCAAGTATTTTGCTCGTTGTCTTTTCACTTTACAAGCATTTGTTCACTTTTATGCTACATTTCAATGTTTTTTGGTTAATTTTTTTTTCTTACTTTTCAAAGATTTTGCTCATTTTATTGTCATTTTCCAAGTTTTTATTCATTTTTATCCTATGAATAATTGAGGTAAAACTGTATTTTACTCCAATTATTTCCATGTATTGATAGGATTAGTGGATCAACAGGTATTAAACAGTTTAGATCAGCAGATGGTTTTGGTTTTTAAGGGTTAACAGAATAAATACAGGGTTCTCAATGTAATTGAAATGATGAATTCTCCTTATTTTTCAAGTATTTTACTCATTTTCTGCTCACTGTAGAAGGATTTGTTCACTTTTATGCCACATTTCAACATTTATTTGTTCATTTTTTTCTTATTTTTCAAGTATTTTACTCATTCTATTCTCATTTTACAAGTTTTTGTACATTTTATCCTATGAATAATTGATGTAAAACTACATTTTACATCCATAATTCACACGTATTGATAGGCTTAGTGGATCATCAGGTATTAAACAGTTCAGCTCAGTAGATGGTTTTGGTTTCCAGTGGATGTGTGGGTCTTTATGGGTTAAACAAGACAGGAAATGCAATAGAAAGGATTAGAGCGCCCACACAGACAACGGCCCTATAATCCCACTTTTCTTTCTTTTTTTTTTTTTTTTCCCCTTTCCGTGGAGACGTTTTTTGCAAATTCACGGGTGGACGAGCGACTCCGTAGCGCTGCGGCGTTCACATGTATTTTAGGCTAAACTTGTATTCTTCTTCCCACTGGTAATTTAAAAGCCAGTGGAATGTGGAAAATGATTGTAGGAGTGGAGGGGAGGGAACAGATATGCCCTGCTCGGTCACTTTGGTGTCTGAAATCCGTAGCTGAGATGGCGTTTGACTGATTTGTGTTTTGACCACATGTGCCAGACCCGCCTGCTATTCTCAACCCGTAATTCCTCCCTGAATTCAGGCATGCGACTCATTTACTGTAGGGGCAGGATTTTTTTTTTTTTTTTTTCCTTCTTCCAGGGAGCAGAAACTTTAGCCCTTTTCTGTTACAAAGCTCTCAAACCCAGCGCCGTAAGTGATGCCACCTGTCAGGCTGACAGCTCACTCCATATGGGGAAGGGAAGGAAGGCCTTTATCAGCTGCAGTCCACCACCTGCCAAGGATTTCAACCCCCAGAGTCTTTTCACAGGTCGCTGAAGCCATTTATCTGTTAAGTTTGGACATAGTGTGTTAGATGTGACTGTAAAAAACAAAAAAACTCACATCTAGAGGAAATCCACATCTGTGTATTTGACTGTTATTAACCCATAAAGACCCAACATCCACTGGAAACCAAAACCATCTACTGATCTGAGCTGTTAAATACCTGTTGATCCACTAATCCTATCAATACATGGAAATAATTGGTGTAAAATACAGTTTTACCTCAATAATTCATAGGATGAAATTTACAAAAACTTGTAAAATGACAATAAAATGAGAAAAATACTTGAAAAATTAGGAAAAAATGAACAAATAAAACCTTGAAATATGGGATAAAAGTGATCAGACTTAACAGAACCTCAAAAGGGTTTCATCAGAACCTGATTTTAGACAATGTGACAAGATAAGATAAGACAAACAAGACAAACAAGGACACAATACAGAAAAAAATACAGTTTTACCTCAATTATTCATAGGATGAAATTTACAAAAACTTGTAAAGTGAGAATAAATTAGCAAACACTTGAAAACAAGGAAAAGATTAACAAAAAACCTTGAAATATGCATAAAAGCAAACAAATCCATCTAAAGTGAGAAGAAAATGAGCATAATACTTGAAAAACTGAGGAGAATTCATAATTTTATCCCATCCAGAACCCTGTATTTATTCAGTTAACCCTCAAAAACTAAAACCATCTACTGATCTAAACTGTTTAATACCTGTTGATCAATTAATCCTATCAACACATGGAAATAATTGGTGTAAAATACAGGTCTTCATCTTTTCATGGTCATCAGATATGACCCATTTGGACGTTCACAGGCTCCGTAGTTACCATGGAAACACAGTCATCTTCTCCAACATTGATTCACCAGTAAAACCCACGGAGTTGGATCAATGACAGTGGATGGACACACTGGGTTTATGTTCAGTTAATGAGAGACTGGACTGAAAAGAGTCACTTTTTCTTCATTTTCTCTTTTTTTGATATAATAACCTGAACGTTAATCTGAGTTTTAATGAACATCTACATGATCAGTGAATTAAATATAGGAAATACCAGATTTTACACTGAAAAAAACACCAACTACAGAGGAAAATATTACAATAAATTGTGATAAATCAGTTGAAAAAGGTTTTAAATATAGAGGGAATAAAAGGATTTGGAACTGACATAAAGTAGCTGTGGGTCTTTATGGGTTAAGTGAGTTATTTGGTCAAAAAATGTCAGAAAATGTTTAAAAAATCATAATTATAAATAAATCATTATAGATTACTCGATTCATTTCATGTAGTTTGTAGTCTTTGTGATTTTGTGGAAAAAGTCACTTTTTCTTCAGTTTTCTCTGTTTCAATATAATAATGTTTGTCTTTACTGAGATTTAATGAACATCTACATGATCAGTGAATTAAATATAGGAAAATACATGATTTACACTGAAAAAACACAAACTACAGAGGAAAATATTATAATAAATGGTGAGTAGTCACTTGAAAAAGGTTAAATATAGAGGAAAAAAAGTATTTGGAACAGACATAAAAGTAGCTCTGGGTCTTTATGGGTTAAGTGAGTCGTAATAAGTATAAATAAATCATTATAAATTACTCTGATTCATTTGGAAATAGTTCCACGTCCAGTAAAACCGATGTAGTTTGTAGTCTTTGTGATTCTGGGGAAAAAGTCACTTTTTCTGCAGTTTTCTCTGTTTTAATATAATAATGTTTGTCTTTTCTGAGTTTTTATGAACATCTACATGATCAGTGAATTAAATATAGGAAAATAACTGATTTACACTGAAAAATGCCAAATTCAGGTAGTGATATTATAATAAATGGTGATAAATCATTTAAAAAACAGAGTGATAAATGCATGTGGATCTGCCTTAACAGTAGTTCTGGGTCTTAATGGGTTAACCAGGTCCATTTCAGGTATTAAATGTGTTTGTAAGTGAGACCAGGCCAACGCTGGGACTACACAACAGACCAACAATGCAACATAATACACACAAATCCAAACTGAACCAGACAAACCCACTAAAAAAGCCGTCCTTCTGGGTGCGTAGACCTGCGCAGCAGATGGTCCAGCGGTGCAGGTCTTGCAGAAGAGTCCTGCTGCTTCTGTCGTCACAGCTCGGATTTATTGCACATAAACTTTCCTTCTGCTGCTCTGTTCTACATTTAGATTTAAGTCGCCCTCCGCTTAACCGCCACGGAAGAAATGACACATGATCAGCCGTAGCAGGCTTCATTCAGTGACTGTGTAAAAGATTCAGTCACTGTTAGAGCTGCAGATGTGGGGGGTTTGTTTTAGGGAAATGGTTGGAGCTGTTTGTGTTTCACCAGTGGAAGTGGAAGTGTTTCTGGTGTCACTACAGGAAGTCTACGTTCAGACTGCAGACAAATGTGGCCCCAAATCTGATGTTCTCACCCATATGTGACCTGTGTCTGAACTGTTAAAGACAGTTTGAACAGCACTAATCAGACCCAGACCGCTTTCATATGTGGTCCGAAATCTGATACGGATCTGATATTTTTACAATGCCACTTCAGTCCTGAACGGCCAGGTCGCATATACCCGAACTTTATGTCATTTGAAATGCGACAAACGTCACCATTCTGTGTCCCTCCCTATTTCCTTTTGTAAACAGTGTGTCTGTGTGGTCACGGTATTCCATCAGGACCTCTTTTGCTCATGTGGGTCACTTCAGGATCACATCAGTTCAGACTGAAACTGATAGAAGTCGCATTTAATGTGGAAAAATGAACGAACACGCAAAAAAAAAATTGGATCTCACCAGAAAATCTGAATTGTGCGTTAAGACCTGCTGTCTGAACGTAGACTTAGAACCTGGTGTGACTCAGATGGACAGATGCATTTATGGATGGATGGTATGAACAGATAGCAAAAATGAGGCAAAATTTATTCCTGTGCCAAAAGTTGTCTGTTTATATTTTCAAACACTTTGTAAACAAACAACATAACTTTTTTTAAACTCTCGTGTATTAAAAACAACAAATCTTTATGAGTATAAATTTCATGCAAAATATAACTGAAACATGCTTCTTTCATTGATAAGAAAAAAAAATTAAATTGGTCATTAACTAGAAGCACTCAGAAGCGCAGACCTCCGCCAAGGCTGATCAGTGGCCCCCCCATGGGCCCCCCCCCACCCCCGATCACCACCAAAAGTTTATCATTTCTTCCTTATCCCATTTCCAACAAACCCTGAAAATTTCATCAAAATCTGTCCATAACTTTTTGAGTTATGTTGCACAGTAACTGACAGACAAACAAACAAACCCTGGCAAAAAACATAACCTCCTTGGCGGAGGTAATGAATGAATGAACCTTTCATCAACAAAAAAAAAATATTATTTAATAGTCAAATAGATAACTCATCTTGAATAATATAAAATAAAATGTTCTTGAAATGTGTCCATTTTATTAAATGAATGTATTTATTCTGTTTATTCGGTCTTATTTAAGTATATGATAAATTTGGACTAGAAATGTTAAAAATACCACTTGGTAAGAGTTAGATTTTTTTATAGTGCAGACCCTGTCCATGCAGAGGTGGACCTTCCAGACCCTGTAGACCACATTGGACCTCAGAGGTGGACTTTACAGACCCTGTAGACCACATTGGACCTCAGAGGTGGACTTTACAGACCCTGTAGACCACATTGGACCTCAGAGGTGGACCTTACAGACCCTGTAGACCACATTGGACCTCAGAGGTGGATCTTACAGACCCTGTAGACCACATTGGACCTCAGAGGTGGATCTTACAGACCCTGTAGACCACATTGGACCTCAGAGGTGGACTTTACAGACCCTGTAGACCACATTGGACCTCAGAGGTGGATCTTACAGACCCTGTAGACCACATTGGACCTCAGAGGTGGATCTTACAGACCCTGTAGACCACATTGGACCTCAGAGGTGGACCTTCCAGACCCTGTAGACCACATTGGACCTCAGAGGTGGACTTTACAGACCCTGTAGACCACATTGGACCTCAGAGGTGGATCTTACAGACCCTGTATGACCACATTGGACCTCAGAGGTGGATCTTACAGACCCTGTAGACCACATTGGACCTCAGAGGTGGACTTTACAGACCCTGTAGACCACATTGGACCTCAGAGGTGGATCTTACAGACCCTGTAGACCACATTGGACCTCAGAGGTGGATCTTACAGACCCTGTAGACCACATTGGACCTCAGAGGTGGACCTTCCAGACCCTGTAGACCACATGGAGTCAGGGTGACTTTACAGACCTGTAGACCACATTGGACCTGACATAGTTTCTTCACTGTCCACACTGGAACTGTTGCTGTCACTGTTTTGTAATGTGTGTGGAAATGTCCAAAAATAGTCACTTGCCCTATAAAGGGTTAAGGCAGTGGTTGTGCTACCCTGGTGCGTTGGTTCAGTCTGAGTCCGTTGAACCCAGTGCAGCCGGAGAAAAACAGCAGAGCAGCAACGTGGGCCAAACTAAGGAGGCTTTAATAGAATTTCTAAAACACCGATTGCGAAAAGCAGGATAGCATTTTCTGATTCTGAGCGCCCTGTAATTCAGACGTGTGGGTTTCAAGCCACTTATTTGTGGTGACGGGGCTTTAACTGGCGACTTCTCCGAAAGGCCCAGGGTTTGAGCGATCGCTGGGCCTTCCTTTGACTGATGGAGCGAGCCGGCTTCCCTTCCCCTTCGTGGGTATCTGGCCGCAGTTGTTCTGTCCTCGGGGCTAACCTCAACTGGCGTCGCTCTCCAACCATTGGCTGTTTAGAAAAGCCCCACCGGAGGACACCTGCTCTGGACTTTATTTACTCTGTTGTTGCACAAACACCCATGCCGTCTGTTTATGGATTGCAGATGGAGAGCACATGCAGTAAACAATGTGCAAGCCTCGCTACGTTAGCGCTCCACGGCAACCCAACACCCCTTATTCGGGATGGTATTTGGCTCCATCACTAGTAAATTGAGTCGTTTACCCAAACATAGGAATATATGACCTTATATAATCAGAGCTGTGTGTCACATATTTTTTGGTGCTATTTAGCGTTCTATCGTCTGCATACTTTTTCACAGAAATTGCCAATGTAAGGACGTCAAAAAAGAAATAATTACATACAGTTAACATTATAAGGCAGTGTTTTTCAACCTGGGGTCAGGACCCACATGGGGTCGCCTGAAATTTGTAGTAATTGATATATGATCATATATGTTGCCTTATATAATCAGAGCTGTGTGTCACATATCCTCAAATATTTTTTTTAAATGAAATTCATTGGCAGTGAACAACATTTTCTTTCTTTTTTTTTTTTTGCAAAGTAAAGCTGTGAAGCTCATGTCCTTACAAAGGACAAAATGCATTACTGGTCTCAGGAGGTTTTTTTTGTGCTATTAGCGTTCTATCATCTGCATACTTTTTACAGAATGGCCAATTTAAGAACATTGAAAAAGAAATAATTACATACAGTTAATCTTATAAGGTAGTGTTTTTCAACCTTGGGGTTGGGACCCCACGTGGGGTCACCTGGAAGTCAAATGGGGTCACCTGAAATTTCTAGTAATTGATTAAAAAAAACCAAAAAACCAAAAAAAAAAAAACAACTTACTAATAAAAAACACATGGTTGATTGACAGACAATCCCAATCCATAAAAGAACAAACTGTGAAAGCTGAAACTGAAGCACTGTGGTCTGTTGTATCTGTCAAATGTTCATTGTGGTCATCTAGATGTTCATAAAAGCTCAGAGGAAAATTCAAAGGTTATTATATCAAATCAGAAAAAAATTAGGACAAACTTATGTTTTCATCAAATCTCTCATTAACTGAACATAAACCCATGTGTCCATCCACTGTCATTGATCCAACTCCATGGGTTTTACTGGTGAATCAATGTTGTAGAAGATGACGGTGTTTCCATGGTAACTACGGAGCCTCTGAACGTCCAAAGGGTCCACTCATTTTATACATGTTTTATTAATTTTGTTGATTTTTATTAATTTTATTTACTACGGCATTTGTTAGTGTTATTTTGTTATTTTACTGGTTTTTCTACATTTTGATGTCTATTTTATTATTTTTTCTTTATTTTTGTTCAGTTCGTGGCTTATTTTGTCCGTGTAACATATTATTTTTGTTGATTTATTATTAATTTATTGATAGGATTCGTGGATCAACAGGTGTTAAACAGTTCAGCTCAGCAGATGGTTTTGGTTTCCAGTGGATGTTTGGGTCTTTATGGGTTAAACAACACAGGAAATACAATAGAAAGGGTTAAACGATGACTTTATTCTCGTAATATTAGGGCTTTATTCTTGAAACCTTACGACTTTATTCTCGTAGTAACAAAGTGTTTTTATTTTTCCGTTAGAACGTATTCACTTTAAGCCTTTTCGGCTCCTGTTGTGCACGGAACACAGATATAACATTAAACCACAGTGCAGAGAAACAAGCTCTTTTAAACAGTTAACTTGTGCATTTTTGTGTCCGTTGCCAAGACATCTGCCTGGAGACACACCCTGTAATTATAAACGAAAGAAAAGAAACGACTTTTGATTATTCTGTCCTCATTGCACGCATGTGGTTGTGTAAAATCAGGCCGGGTTACGATGACAATTACCAACAGGAAGCAGGACACGGGAACAGAAAAAGCCGTTGTTTTTTTTTTTTTTTTGGCGTTGCCGATGTGATGGAGTGGAGGTTTGGACGGTGACAGGTTAAAACACCATGTTTGCACATTAAACACTCAAATATTTGGAGTCATAGCGGCTACTGGATTTGTGCGTTCATCTCTTTCCAGGACGGAAACAATCAAAGCTCCGACGTATTTCGGTGCGTACATAAAGTGAGCGGGGTTCGGCGGACGGAAAGAGCGGCGGCCGTGCCAGGAGAGCGTGCAGGGAACTCTGGGAAAGGGTGGCTGCAGTCTATCAGCGGCCCATGTGGAGGCTCGTGATGAGAGGGTATATGTTAAAGGGCGCTCAAACAGATTACGGTGACTCACAGCGTTGTACAAACAGCTCACAACCCTGCTGTGGTATCTGAAAGGCACACTCCAACACAGGCCCGGTGTGTACAATAGGTGTGTGTGTGTGTGTGTGTGTGACGTCTGTGTAACACCACTGGACAGGCTTTTTATAGTCGCAGACATGCGGCTAGCTGCGGCCTTCGTGTAGTTTGGAGGTGGATGTATCGGCTAATATTAGCTTATTACACAAGTAGCGCAGTATGGTAGGCCTGCACGTCTGAGGTGAGAATTAGAACAGAGGTTTTATTTATTTGTGAGCACTGACGAGTAAGGGTGTAAGAAAATATCAGTTTCTGCAATATATCGCGATATTTAATTTCACAATACTGTATCGATATTTAATATGGAAGCGTATTGCATTCACACAAAAAATAAAATTCGGCTCTGTTTTTCTGAGATAATTATCTCATAATTACGAGAAAAAATGAGTTAAAAAAAATCGACTGTTTTCTGAATTAACGAGATACTGTTTCTGAAGAAATTTAAATTCGGCTCTGCTTTTCTGAATTAATGAGATAATTATCTAGTAAAAACGGAGCCGAATTTTTATTTTTTCAGAAAACAGATCTCGTTAATTCAGAAAAACAGAGAAGAATTTAATTTTTTGTGTGAATGCAATACACTTCCGTAATTTAAAAGTACTGTATTGATATTTTTTAGGTATTTATTCAAATGCAGATTTTGTGGAGGTTCATTTTTGTTTTTTTGTTGTTGTTTTTTGCTTATAATTTCTTTATTATTATTATTTAACACTCTTTTATTAAATAATGGTAGTTCCTTTGTTGGGACTGCACAAAAATACTGTTCTGATGTTAGTTCTGAACTAGAAGCACTTGGAGAGCGCAGACCTCCGCCAAGGCTGATCAGTGGCCCCCC
Source organism: Sphaeramia orbicularis (assembly GCF_902148855.1). Classification (NCBI taxonomy): domain Eukaryota; kingdom Metazoa; phylum Chordata; class Actinopteri; order Kurtiformes; family Apogonidae; genus Sphaeramia; species Sphaeramia orbicularis. The sequence continues at coordinate 3,176,821 of NC_043965.1, read as the reverse complement.
CCCTTGGCCCCCCCCCCCCCGATCACCACCAAATTTAATAATTTCTTTTTATCCCATTTCCAACAAACCCTGAAAATTTCATCCAAATCTGTCCATAAACTTTTTGAGTTATGTTGCACACTAACGGAAAGACAACAAACAAACAACAAAGACAAACAAACAAACAACAAACCCTGGCAAAACAGAACCTCCTTGGCGGAGGTAACTAATAGAATATGAACATTTGAACAGGATCTGAAACTGTAATGTCTGTAAAACAGAATTTACATTGAACACAGGAACATTTTGTGATATAACATTCGATCCTGTTGTGATCAAATAAAAATGTGTTTAGTATTTGGCCATATTTCTGCTGTAATTCAATTCTTCAAGGAAATAATCATTTAAAAAATGACAACAAACAAAAAATTGCCTTTTAACAGTATCATGATATATTGTGATATATCGTATCCTGATTGTAGTATTGTGATTTGTATCGTACCTCCAGATTCTTGGCAGTACACAGCCCTACTGAGAGGTTATTAATCAATACAAACCTACTGCAAATTTTAAAAGAATTGTTAGAAAATGACACTAGTCGCTTTTCCTTTGACCCTCAAATTGCGTAAATAGAACTTGCGCATAAAAATGTACCACATGTGTGGAACAAACATATAGAAAGCCTCAGATCAGCTGAAACACTCAGTTTATTTTAAAGGTGCAGGAGACTTTCGTGACCAATTTTTCATCAAATCTGTAAAACCTCAGTCACAGGAGACCACGTTGGACCTCAGAGGAGGACCTTACGGACCCTGGAGACCACATTAGACCTCAGAGGTGGACCTTACAGACCCTGGAGACCACATTAGACCTCAGAGGTGGACTTTACGGACCCTGGAGACCACATTAGACCTCAGAGGTGGACCTTACGGACCCTGGAGACCACATTAGACCTCAGAGGTGGACCTTTACGGACCCTGGAGACCACAGTGGACCTGAGCTTGTTGACTCACTGTCCTCACTGGAACTGTTGCTGTCACTATCTTGTAATGTATGCAGAAATGACCAAAAATAGTCACTTGTCCGACAAAGGGTTAAGGACCTGGTCTGGTGGTAGTTCTGTTACCGTGGGGCGTTGGTTTCGTCTGAGTCCATTCAACCCTGTGCAGCCGGAGAAGTCACTTGATGTCACTGTCTTGTAACGTGTGCAGAAATGACCAAAAATAGTCACTTGCCCGACAAAGGGTTAAAAGTCTCAGACCTGCATCAAGGTTCTAATAGTTTTGGATTTTTCAGTATAGTTTAGTTTTATTTAGTTTTGACTTTTTTTTTTCTCTAATTCAATGAGTTTTACTTAGTTTTTACAGCAGGTTTGCTAGTTTTTATTAGTTTTCGTTATTTTCTAAATGCTTAGTTTTAGTTTAGTTTTAGGTTGTTTTTTTTTATATCTTTTCTCTTCTTTGCCGTCAAATTCAAATAAATCTCATACAGGACTCTGCTGTTTTCTTCCAACTTTAGTCTTCATGGGACCAGAAGACGACTCTAAACCATAAGTGACGACAAGTGACGAACCGTTAAATATCATTTGGTGCCAGCAGCTACAACTGTTCGAGGGAAATAAATCTATTTTGTATCAATCCGACATTGACGAAGACGAAAACGAAGGGAATTTGATCCATAATTTTTATACGTTTTAGTTAGTTTTATAAGCACACAATACAGTTTCAGTTAGTTATGTTTTTTTTCTTTTAATTATACTTTTGTTTATTTCAGTTAACCAAAATGTTTTTACAATTCTAGTTTTCGTCATTTCGTTTTCGTTAACAATAATAACCTTGACCTGCATCCAGAGCCATTAGCGCTGCAGGTGAGTGTCGGCACTGACCTGCTCCGTTACCGCCCGACCCGTCAGTAAGTGAGCGCTGGCTGCGGGTCACATGACCTGCAGGTCCTGTGTAAACCGGCTCCATCCCCACGGACACAGCACACCTCAGCACACATGGTTTCTACCGTCGCATCTATTACACAAACCGGCTGTGTGAAGTCACCTCCAAGTCAAATAAGCAGCGACCCCCTCCTCATCCCACCACCGGACCCCTCCCAAACCCTCCGACCGAGCACACACACACACACACACACACACACACACACCACACGGAGAGTATCTGAAAAGGGGATGGGGGTAACTCCTGCCAAAACCAGGCTCTTACCTAAAGCCCTTCCTGGAGTCCAGGCTGTGTTTTCCTTAGCCAACACATTTACACAGTTGTTAGTGATGGCCTGGGATTCCTCCTGAAGCGCAGCCCACCAATAATAAACAGAACGGCAGCTGACGCCACAAGACACCTGCACAGCCCACTGACAGTGCACGATTGTTCCCAGGGACCGGGGGGGTCAGCGGGGGCCGAGGTGGGCAAGAGGGGGGGGGGGGGGTCTGCCGGACGCACTGGTGACGCAGGGGTTTGTCATTAGCTAAAAGTCGTCCATGTATTCAAAGATATATAATAATAAACCTGGATTTAACCCTTTCATGCACAGTGGTCACTACAGTGGACAGTTCTTCTCCAGCTGTTCTCTTGTATATTCATGGGTTTAGTTTTTTTTAGTTCCATATCAGCCAACACAGTTGACACTTATGCATCATCTCATAAACTGCAATTCAGACCATTACTGTAACTTTGCTGTTCTTGATGGTTCTTGAGTGGAAATCAATTGTTAATATTTATTTTTTGTATATTATCTCCATGAAGTGAGTAATAACTAGTATTAGAATATGTTCAAATGTGAGAAAACATCAGATTAGCTGCATTAAACATGGTTTCATTTCACTGTTTTCATATCACTTTATGATATTGGGTTTTAAATACATGTTTTCTTTGCTTCAAGAATAAAATTCACGGTGTAGCTGAGTGGACATTTTTGTAACTCCATGAAAAACAGGTTGATTTAAAAAAAAAAAAATTCAATCACATTGTTTTTTTTTCCATGCCTAAAGAGGAATAAAAACACTCAGGAAAAAAAAAATCTTGATGAAGGCTCTCATAATTCATGCATGAAAGGGTTAAACAGTTACATCAAATACACATTTTTCTGTCGCTTCCACTCGTCTTTTCTCTTTTTCGTAATACAGTTTTGTGCAAAAGTCTAAGGTCACTCTGTTTTCTTCTGATACAGCATGAAAACATTTAAAAGTTACACAAGATTATATTACATTTGTGCTACACTGTATTTTTTAGATGCTGTTGCTAGTGCTACTTTTGTGTTAGTTCCCAATGAGTATTTTCTCTCTATCCAACTTTTCTTAAGTGATTTATCACCATTTATTATGATATTATCATCTGTATTTGGCATTTTTAAGTGAAAAATCTGATATTTTCTTGTATTTAATTGACCAATCAAGTAGATGTTCATAAAAGCTCAGATTCAAGTTGAGGGTTATTTTATCAAAAACAGAGAAAAGTGAAGAAAAAGTGACTTTTTCAGTCAAATCTGTCATCTGAACATAAACCCAGTGTGTCCATCAACTGTCACTGATCCAACTCCATGGGTTTGACTGGGGAATCAATGTTGTAGAAGATGACGGTGTTTCCACGGTAACTACGGAGCCTCTGAACGTCCAAATGGGTCATATCTGATGACCATGAAAAGATGAAGAACTGTATTTTACACCAATTATTTACACACTGCAAAAATCTAAATCTGACCAAGTGCGTTTTTCTCATTTCTAGTCCAAATATCTGATCACACTTAAAATCAGACAGAATCACCTAAAGAGGAACTTTTCAGTGAGATAGAAGAACTGATTTATAGACAATAGATCTGGAAAATCTGATGTCAAGAAATCTGACCAAGAGAATTTTCACTTACAACATTGACAGATTTTTTGATTAATTCAAGATTTTTTTTTTTTTTGCTTGAATTAAGCAAAAAAAACATACATACAGAATGTGTTTGACCACTGACTTATCTTATCTTATCTTATCTTATCTTAACGTAACTTATCTAATCTTCACCTAACGTAACTTAACTTACCTTAACATAACTTAATGTAACTTATCTTAACTTATCTTCACTTATCTCAGCATAACTTAACATAACTTATCTTAACTTATCTTTACTTATCTTAGCGTAACTTAACGTAAGTTAATGTAACTTATCTTAGCTTAACTTATCTATCTTGTCTTATCTTAATGTAACTTAACGTAACTTATCTTAACTTAACTTATCTTGTCTTATTTTATCTTTATCTTAGCGTAACTTAGCTTAATTTAATGTAACATAACTTAACTTATCTTAATCAACTTAACTTATCACATTGTCTAAAATCAGGTTCTGATAAAACCCTGCTGAGCTCATGTAAAGTCTGATTGCTTTACTCATCGTCCATGTAAATAGTTAAGTGCAGTTTTCATCAGAATCGTTCCTACCCCCCCCACCCCACCCCCGCACTAGAGGCCAGTGGTTGCCAGTTTGTGTGTTTTGTTGTTGTTGTTTTCTTCTGTGTTTGGGTGCCACACACTTGGACCCACAGCTGCAGTGGCACACATTCATTCATGCGGTCGGTGGTCATGCCACAGGATGTCAGGTGGTCTGTCCATTGTGTCCCCACCTGTAGGACATTGTCAGAGCACAAAGGGGGGGGGGCAGAGTACGTGTCAACCCGCCGTCAGCTTCTGTTTGACTTGAATCTGTAAATCCCTCTCTTTCAGCCGCGGGGCTTTGACAGATTAGCCAAAGGTTTGTGCGGCGGTTCACATGTGTGTGGGTTGGACTTCTGCTGGAGGGTCAGGGGATCCCACCGCCGTTAACACACACATCACTAATTACCACTGTCAACACTGTTCAAGTTTCACTGTTTGTCTCCGAGTACACGAACACGTCCACAGTGGATTTCTTTGAGGGTGGGGTACCACGGAGGATTCCACACGCTTTGTTGTGTTTATGAACTCTGAGGATCACGGATTTAAAGGAAACTCCCGCTCGACTGTTCTTTATGTAAGCTTTAACTTAAGGCAGAGGGTTTCAACTCTGGGGTCGGGACCCTATGTGGGGTCGCCTGGAATTTCTAGTAATTGATCAAAATAAAAAATTAAAAAAACATACTAATAAACAATACATGTTGAGGTTGACAGAGACGATCACAAAACATAAATGAAAAGCAAGGAAGAAGAAAGAAAGAAAGAACACAACCTTCGACAGAGGATATTAAGTTCATAAGAGTGAACAAAGTAAAGTACTTACACTACAAACAAAAAGTTAAGGATATTTCTCTTTTTTTTGGTCTTTTTATTGTCATTTTTCATGTCTGTTCATTAAAAAATGTGTTTGAATTCAATTCACACACAAAAAACTAAAAGTGCTGTGCAAGAATCCCACTGAAAAAAAAAAAAAAAAAACAGCCCAAAAATTGAAAATATCCTTCACTTTTTCTTTGTAGTATATATATGCGTTACAGTGAACAGTTTCTTAGTTCCATCCACCATAAACAAACCGTGTGTTTACAAACAGAGCTGGGAGGGAACTCAGGCATCTTCAGAATTTGTCGCGACGTTCATTGTGGGAAGCGAAGGCTCACGTCACCGCCTGACAGCGGTAGCGGCAGCGCAACCATACGATATTATAGGATGAAAAAAAACATGCGCGGAAACGGCTGGAGGAATATGCATAGAGGGAAGGGTGCTCCTGCCGTTTCCACCTCATGTCTGTTCCAGCTGCTGCTGTCAGACAGCAGAGCGCACCGGCGTTTCCCACAATGCACGTCACAACAAAATTCCGTTGATGCCCGAGTTCCCCCCCGGCTCTGTTTGTAAACACATGGTTTGTTTCTGGTGGATGGAACTAAGAAACTGTTCACCATAATGCAAGAGATTCAGCTGAGTACTGACAGACAGACTGACAGATTCATGAAACTGAGGATAGGACTGAGGATGGACAGATCTGAGGAAAAACTGGTCATGAAAGTCTCCCGAACCTTTAACCTCATGAGACCCAGAAATGTCAGCAAAGTACAAGCTTTTTTTGTTTTTTATTAAACATTGTACCCGTGGTGCCATTGTACGATAGCATGAGAGGCTAAAATCTCCCAGCATACCTCACAACATTTGAATACGGACATAAAATTGTGCCTAGTAGATAGTCAGGTCATGTTTCTATTCATTTGGTGAGTTTGGCAGTGATCGGGCCTGTGAAGGCTGAGGAGAATCTGTACAAACGACCTCCTGCTGCAACATCAAACGGACACCGGACACTGGACGGACACCGAACATGCATTATATAGTAGGATAAGTGCCTATTGGAAACATCCTGATGCAACAGTTTTTTCAGATGCAGTTTTTAAAATTTTTATGGAATGTCCTTTCTGGTGGACAGTTTTCTTCTCACTGTTTTTCTTTCATCCAGCTGAAATTTCAACTGTGTGTAAAAAGGTGAACAGTCAGTACCGTCGGACGCCGTCCTCTGTACCTGGGACCTCATCGGCGTTCTTCTTCTCAGGCGTTGGTTCTTGAGCCCTGAGCTGATATTTGCCGTAACGCGGAGCCTCTCGCTGCCCTGTGAGGTCACAGCACCTGTTCTGGGTAATTGCTGGCAGGTGACGTAAGGCCTCATGTAAGGCCTATATTGGGATATTTATCCCAATATTAAACTATATTCTGACATTAGTCCTTATTGTTTTGTATCCCAGACCCCTGTTAGAAAAGAAACACCTGAACTCAAGATGTCCACATACTTTTGTCTAGATTGTGTATGACTTAGGTAGCTATGAGGCTAATGAAATTATTTTATTTCATATCATTAGCTATATAGCATAATATTAGCATATTTTGGCTAAACTGAGATATCTGCATAAAATGAAGCCGCAGTGTCAGCAGAGTAAAGAGACACAGATATGACAGTTTAACTGAAAATATGACTGTAATTTTCTGAGGTTTTATACCAGCAAGAAACTGAACAAAAATAAGTAAAATGATTACAAATTGAAAAAAAAAACCTAATCAACATGAAGCAAAAAATTAACAAAATGATTTTTAAAAAATGAACAAAAATGACTAAAATAATCAATAAATTTAAGAAAAATGAATAAAATAACAAGCAGAATGAACAAAAATAACCTGAAATATCAATAAATTTAACAAAAATGAATAAAATAAGAAGCAGAATGAGTAAAAATGACCAAAATAATCAGTAAAAAAACAATAAGTCCAAACCATCTCTGAGTCATTTTGGAAACAAAGGTAATAATTTAAACCAAACTAACCAATGCAATGATATTTATCCCATGATATAAAACTATATTCATTATTGTCATTATTATTGTTTTGTATCCCAGACCCCTGTTAGAAAACAAACACCTGAACCCAGCGTGTCCACATACTTTTGTCCATTTCCTGGTTGTTTTTATCAGTCTTCCACAGATCCCAGTGGCTGTGCTTTGCTTTGGTATTGGTGTGTGTAAAAAGGTGAACAGTCAGTACTGTCGGACGCCGTCCTCTGTACCTGGGACCTCGTCGGCGTTCTTCTTCTCAGGCGTTGCTTCATGAGCTCTGAGCTGATGTTTGCCATAAAGCGGGGCCTCTCGCTGCCCTGTGAGGTCACAGCACCTGTTCTGGGTAATTGCTGGCAGGTGACGTAAGGCCTCCACTTGTTTTCCATGGTGTAAGGTGGAGGTCCCCCAGCCCCCACCCAGCCCCCCCCACCCAGCCTGGAAACTTCTGTTGGTTGTTTGCAGCAAATAAGTGAGTCTGACATGGAGGTTCTGCTCCACGTCCGCCGTTAAATGAACTTTGGCTCACCTGCCAGCACAGTTCAAAGTACTTTTACTGTAGTAGTGCGACAGATTTATACTTTTACTCTAACCCGGGGGGTGTCAGACTCATTTTAGTTCACAGCCCAATATGATGTCAAACCAGTGAAATAATAACAGTGAAAAAAGTCACACTGAAGTAGAAGTTACATTATGTTGTGTGTGCACAAAATATATGGAAAGGAAAGGAACACTTATGGCAAATGTAGGAAAACAAAAGGAAAGAGGTGCAGTAACAATTTAAAAAATAAATTTAAAACCAATTTTACTGAACCATCAGCTCTTTTTTTTTTTTTTACTTTATTTTTATTGGTTTATTTCTGTACAATATAAAACAAACATAAAGGACATTTGGGATACTTTGACCATAAAAAAAACCCTTTGTGACTAAAAATTGTTTTAAGTAATGTGATGTTGAAATGAAAATGGTCCATTTCTTCTCTTCCATTTATTATGACTGTTCTTCTTGGGTCTAAATCTATGGGTCAGAAAGCTGTAGGTGGCTCTAATCAGCACCATTTTTTGGATATCAAAATTTAACTGAAAATATGACTAATTTTCTGAGGTTTCATAACCAGCAAGAAATTGAACAAAAATAAGTAAAATGATTACAAACTGAAATAAATAATGAACATGAAGCAAAAGATTTTCAAAAACAATCAAGAAAATGAGTAAAAATTACCAAAAATAATCAGTAAAAAAACAAGAAACTGCAAGAAACTGAACAAAAATAAGTTAAATGATTACAAACCGAAAAAATAATGAACATGAAGCAACAAATTAAAAAAAAATCAAGAAAATGAGTAAAAATGACCAAAATAATCAATGAATTTAACAAAAATGAATAAAATAACAAGCAGAATGAGTAAAAATGACCAAAAATAATCAGTAAATTCGGTAAAGTCCAGACCATCTCTGAGTCATTTTTGAACCAAATATAATAATTTAACCCAAACTAACCAATGCAATGATATTCATCCCATAATATAAAACTATATTATTATTTCATTAGTCATTATTGTTTCGTATCCCAGACTCCTGTTAGAAACAAACTCCTGAACTCAGCGTGTCCACATACTTTTGTCCATTTCCTGCTTGTTTCTCAGTCCTCCACAGCTCCCAGTGGCTGTGCTGTGCTTTGCTCTGGTCCACCTGATGATGTGTTTCAGGGCCGGCTGTGTGTGGACACACTCGGTCCACAGATAGGGTATCTGGGCCCGGCCCGCTGCCAGCTCCGAACCCGATAGCATCTGTTTTAAAGGTTTGAGACGCGCAGAGAAAAAGGAGCCCTCTTATTCTTCTAAGCTCTGGAGCGCTAGTTATCTCACGCCTTGTTTTAGTAAGAGGATCCACAGACGGGCCCGTGTCCTGACAGTCGCACAAATGCGATATGTACGGAAGTAGATCTGTGTCATCAGATTTTAATTATAAAAGACACTGAATTTCTAGCACTGAATTTATTTATTTATTTACTTTTTTATTAAAATTAAGTATGTGAATTTTTTGCATCTGAATTTTTTTAATTCTAAATTTATGAACATAGTTGAATTCAGAGACAAACAATTCAGATACTTAATTTCAGTGCAAAAAAAAAGTTCAGATACTTAATTTCAGTGCAAAAAAAATTCAGATTCGTAATTTCAGTGCAAAAAAAAAGTTCACATACTTAATTTCAGTGCAAAAAAAATTCAGATTCTTAATTTCAGTGCAAAAAAAAAGTTCAGATACTTAATTTCAGTGCAAAAAAATCTGATTCTTAATTTCTGTGCAAAAAAAAAAGTTCAAATACTTAATTTCAGTGCAAAAAAAAAAGTTCAAATACTTAATTTCAGTGCAAAAAAAATGTAGATACTTAATTTCAGTGCAAAAAAAAATTCTGATACTTAATTTCAGTGCAAAAAAAATGTAGATATTTAATTTCAGTGCAAAAAAAAGTTCAGATACTTAATTTCAGTGCAAAAAAAACCTGATTCTTAATTTCAGTCCAAAAAAAATCTGATTCTTAATTTCAGTCCAAAAAAAAATCTGATTCTTAATTTCAGTCCAAAAAAAAGTTTAGATACTTAATTTCGGTGCAAAAGAAAAATCTGATTCTTAATTTCAGTGCAAAAAAAGTTCAGATACTTAATTTCAGTACAAAAAAAAGTTCAAATACTTAATTTCAGTGCACAAAAAAGTTCAGATACTTAATTTCAGTGCAAAAAAAAATCTGATTCTTAATTTCAGTACAAAAAAAGTTCCGATACTTAATTTCAGTACAAAAAAGTTCAAATACTTAATTTCAGTGCAAAAAAAAATTTTCAGATACTTGATTTCAGTGCCAAAACAAATTCAGTGTCTTTTATAACTCAGAATCTGATGAGACAGGTTTCCTTCCGCAGATCCGGGCCCAGCTGGGCTCTTCTTCCACCTGGGTCCTCCAGTCCAGGTCCAGCAGTGGGACTCGTTCAGGACCAGGGTGAACCAGACCAGTGCGTCTTATCTGTGTGAAGGCAGACAAAACACAGGCCTCACACCCAAGTGCATCCTCTGTTCCACTTCTTCACATCCTTTGTCGTTGGCGTTCTTATCTCAGGCGTCCCATCCACATGAAAAGCTGGTCTGGTGTTCAGAGGACGCCCTGTGGGAGTTTACGCCGCTCCTCTTTTGTCTTCTTTGTCTGAACACGGTGGCAACAGCGTTCGTCATCCTTTATGTTCATGTTTTGTCTGGTGTCAGATCACTTCAGAGTTCCAGTCTCTGAGTTTATGATTCATGCCTTTGGTTTTTCACTCGTGTTTTAATCTGAAAACATCGACGTGTTTCTGTCAAAACCTGAAGCTCAGGCATCGTTTGGACAATGATTTCAGAATCAGAATACTTTACTGATTGAACTCTTTATTTCAAACATGTGGACAGTGAAATCAAAACAAAAATAAACCGACAAAATATCAGTACTGGTACATAAAAGACTGACAAGTAAACAAAAGGGGGGGGGGGGGGGATAAATAAATAAATAAATAAATAAAATTAAACATTATCAAAAAGGTGTAGGAAGAAGTAAACACTTATGTACTCCTACCTCCAATCTCTGTTCCTTATGATCACTATATAGCAATTATTATTTTATTTGAATATCAATATAATAACAACAGCAGCAGCAACAAAAAACAGCAACAATAATAACAGCAACAACAACAGCAATAATAACAGCAACAGCAACAATAATAACAGCAACAATAACAGCAACAACAACAGCTACAATAATAACAACAACAGCAACAATAACAGCAACTATAGTCACAGCAACAATAACAGCAACAACAACAACAGCAACAATAACAGCAACAACAACAGCAATAATAACAACAACAGCAATAATAACAGCAACAGCAACAATAAAAGCAACAATAATAACAGCAATAGCAACAATAACAGCAACAGCAATAATAACAGCAACAGTAACAGCAACAGCTACAATAACAACAACAACAGCAACAATAACAACAACTGCAACAGCTACAATAATAACAACAACAGCAATAATAACAGCAACAATAAAAGCAACAATAATAACAGCAACAATGATAACAACAACAATAACAGCAACAGCAATAATAACAGCAACAATAACAGCAACTATAATCACAGCAACAATAATAACAGCAACAGCCACAGCAACAATAAATACCCAAAAATATCGATACAGTACTTTTTGATATCGATACAGTATCATGAAATGAAATATCGCGATTTATTGCAGAACCGATAATTTCTAACAGCCCTGATATTGACAAGTGTGTACTTTTACTACATACTTATTATGTATAAGTACTTTACTTTATACACTTTTATGAACTTAATATGCTCTGTAGAAGTTTGTGTTCTTTCTTTCTTTCTGTCTTTGTCTTTCTTTCTTTCTTTCTCTGAATGTGTTTTCCATGTGAACTTGTTTGTTGCTGTCATTGTCAGTCCTTCCATCTCAGCAGGACCTTCTTCCTGCATAAATACGCTTGTGTTTTTCTTCTGGGTTCGTGGAATTTGTTTCATATTAATGTGGTTTCTCACTTCTGCAGAACAAATCCCAAACCTCTGCTTTACTTTAGGCATCAATTGTTTTAGTGCTGCCTGTAAATCTAAAGCATCTGTTATCTTCTGAATCTTTCTGAACTTCTAAAGTATAAAAAGCTGCGTTTCTGCCTGTTTTTTGGGGTTTTTTTTTGAGGCCTTTATGCTTTTTAGTTTCCACTTTATGAACCTGTAAAGACATAAAATGTGACCTTTTCAGTAAAGCAGATCATTAACTGATCAGAAAACAAGCGTCTACAACTCCGTTCACTATTAACTGTTTGTTCCTGGAGGGTTCTGCTGGGTTTCTGTAAACTGGCTTCAAGTCTGGTTTGGACTGACTCAGTATGTAAAGTGTCATGAGATAAGTTTTGGTGTGATTTGGTTTTATATAAATATAACACAGGGCGACACGGTGGTGCAGTGGATAGTACTGGTGCCTCACAGACAGAAGGTCCGGGGTTCCATTCCAACACCAGTCCATGGGGGTGGGACCTTTCTGTGTGGAGTTTACATGTTCTCCTCGTGTCTGTCCGGGTACTCTGGCTCCTCCCACCATCCAAACACATGCACTGATTGGTTAACTGGTTAATCTAAATTGCCCATAGGTGTGAATGTGAGAGTGATTGTTTGTCTGCAGGGATGGAATCATTAAGAATTTACTGATTCCATTATTGATTTTGCTTATCGATCTGATTCCTTATTGATTCTCTTATCGATTCTCATTGGGTGAGGGAATAAAAGAGTACAAACAGGTGTGTTTGCATTAACTGTCTTTTATATTTCCATATCTGCACAGAAAATAGAACATATACAGTATGTAGAAATAGTAACAGATGACGCCAGGCCAGTTGGGGGTGGGGGGGTGGGGGGTGCAGTGAAAGTGAAACTACAGACTCTTTACTAACTCCTCTATTGCTGCATTTCTACTACGTGGAACCAGTTCGACTCGGCTCGGCTTGTCTCCCGTTGTTGTGCACCTCATTTCCTTTCCCTTCTGACCTTCGGAAACTTGTATTTGAGGAGTTACGACATTTGTTGCCCGCACCGGAACCAGAACCGGCCCGGCGTTCACTCTGCTGCTGCATTCACAAGCGTCGCTAAGTATCAAATACATGACATTCCTGTAAATGATTCACATGCTGTGGACAAATGTATAATATATATATATATATATATATATATATATAGTTTAATTGATTAAACTTTTTGGGTTGACAGTTTTGATCTCAGAGGGTTTTGAGCCTTGGGTCATTTCTCCCTACTGGCTATTTCGTCCGACACATCGTGCCACCCCCACCCCGGAAGCTAGTTTGTTTCTGGGGGGCAGCAGGTGGTCAGTGTTAAGGTTAGGGGGGCTCTCTTCCTTCTAGAACCCACCATGTCTTCCACATACAGGTCCATCGTGTTGCTTTTACAGTTCCGTTGGGCATGCATAATGTAGCCTGTGTTACAAAATCTTAAAGGGGGAGGATCTGTCTTATGGATCGGTTGCTTTTACCGATCCCCCATCCAGCTAAAATGTTGATATCGGGGCCGATATCCGATCCTAATATCAGATCATTGCAGCCTTAGTTGACAGGAAGCGCAGTACCCCAGACTATAAACTACCACATCTAGAACCTGTGGTTCCCCAAAGGTCAACGCACTAGTCTTCCTGTATTTAAGTCACTGATCATGTAGATGTTCATAAAAACCCAGATTACAGTCGAGGGTTATTATGTAAGAAACTGAGAAAACTGAAGAAAAAGTGTTTTTTTTTTTTCAGTCAGACTCAGTAAATATAAACATTATTATATTAAAACAGAAAACTGGAGAAAAAGTGACTTTTTCAGTGAAATCACAAGCATCTAAACTCACTGTCATTGGTCAGACTACATGGGTTTTACTGGACATGGAACTATTTTTGTGGCGACCTCCAAATGAACCTTTCCTGAGTAATTTACAACCATTTATGATAATATTATCCTCTGAAATTTGCATTTTTCATCTTAAATCAGGTATTTTCCTGTATTTATTTCACTGATCATGTAGATGTTCATAAAAACTCAGAGTAAATTCAGAAGTTATTATACCAAAACAGAGACAAACTAAAGAAAACAAAACAAAAAACAAGTGTCTACAACAAACTCTATGGGTTTTACTGGGGAATCAATGTTGTAGAAGATGATGGTGTTTCCACGGTAACTACGGAGCCTCTGAACGTTCAAATGGGTCATTTCTGATGACAATGGAAAGATGAAGAACTGTATTTTACACCAATTATTTCCATGTATTGATAGGATTAGTGGATCAACAGGTATTAAACCGTTTACATCAGTAGATGGTTTAAACCTGTGACTGTTCAGGTGAACTTTTGGTGCTTTAATACATCTTTACTATTACTTTTATTTACATCTACACTTTATTTACACTAGATTTATCACTATTTATTATAAAATTATCCTCTATTTTTTGCATTCTATAGTGAAAAATCAGATATTTTCCTATATTTAATTGACTGATCATGTTCTTAAAAATCAGGAGAGGAAACTGATGAAAACGTGACTTTTTCAGTCAAATAAATCATTAACTGAACATAACACAAGCGTCTACAACTACATTCACTACATGGTAATATTCCAGCAGCTGGGGTGCCAAAAAAAATACTGTTAAATAACAGAAAATAACCATCTCATAAAAATATGGTAATTTTCCATAATTAAAATACAGTTTTTTGCCCTAACTTTACATGAGATTTTGCATATTTTTTTATTTTTTAATATTTAATAAAGAATATTTGCATGTATTAAAACAATCAAATTACCTATATATATATATATATATATATATATATATATATATATATATATATATATATATATATAATTTTCAGTGAGCCTCAGTTGTCCAATCCACTGATAAAAACTATTTGGACAGTTTATCAGTGCTTATACATGTTATACATTCACAAAAATACATTTATTCAACATTTTTGTTGTGAAACCTCCTGTAATTACACAAGATATTTGTCAGTTAACAAACAAGTCTGGTTAAACTGACAGAACAAATACTTCTTTTACAGTTAACTGTCAGTAATTTATCTCATTTAATATATATATATATATATATATATATATATATATATATATTTTTTTTTTTTTATTTTTATTTTTTTTTTTTTTACAGTATTAAACTTTAAATTAACAGTTTAATCTCATAAATAGAAAAGAAATATTTGTGAAATTACGATACATTTTCAAATGTATTTTAACTGTATTTTTCAGTGAAAAAAGAAAAAAGTTCTTTTAAAAAATGGAAGTTTTCTGGTTATTCACAGTTAGTTTTTTCATGTTCTTTTCCATCTGACATGTAAAATCACAGTCTGTTTTTGTCATTTCATTGATATTTTCCCATATCTTAAAAATACAGGAAAAATCTGTAAAATAAACAGTGAAAATTCAGTTAAATTACAGGTTTTTTTTTACAGTGTATGAAACCCTTTACATCAGGTGGGTGTTAGGGTCTTTGTGGGTGAATCGTCCCCACGCAGCTGAGTCCATATTTCACGTGGTCGTCTCGTGCGACGCTCTCAGCCCGACCGTAGGTGTGTTGGAACGGAACTGGGACTCTGGTTACTGTAAGTCGGAGGATTCGGCCCCAGTCCCACGCACTTATCTGAGCAGGATATTCTGTAGACGGCCCACCTCTGCGCTCGGGCCACGGCGGGACCACTGAAGGCTTTCGATGTGAGCCTGGTTCAGGGTTTAACATGAGCCCCTGTATTCCAAAGTGGGAGTATTTGTAACAGATCCACTCTATCTGTCCACTTTGAACCGGTGACATGGGCCTTCCAGGCTGTTTTCCCCCAGGAGGCCCGACAGTCCTGATTATTTACACAGAGGGTTTCCTTCTTTTTTCTCTCTTTTTACAGTCGGTCATTTTCATAAGGGATCATAATACTCTTGGACAGGAAGTATCTGGCTATATAGACTACGCCCACAGACTCAAGACCCAAGATTTTCAACCATATTTCAGCGGAAAGAAGAGACTGGTGCCAGGACGCTCGGATTTATGGTAAGTCTCCTTTCATTGTAACATGTCCACATCGGTTGGGGAGGCCTTGACTTGAGTGGGATTTGACAAAATTTGAAGGGTAAGGAAATCTTATTATCCAGGATTAAAGATTCAGGTTGACGTGAGAGACCAATATAGGCTTTTGGACAGAGCTGAGCCAAAAGGGGCCGGTGGAGTTACAGCACCGGGGGTTTATGGATGTGGAACAAATGTACAGACTATAAACCGACCAGGACTAAACAAAGAGCAGTCCAACTGGAGGACATGTCCCCCCCCCACCCCCAGACGGACCAGATGAGACGCTTTGGTTTGTTTGATTTACAGTTTTGGAGTTTTTTCCAATGTTTTTATTGCAATTTTTTTGTTTTCCATTCAACAAAACAGTGCCTTCTAAAGACTAGTCACAAAACAAAACATATGCGACAGCTCGTACATAAGAAATAAAACACAAAACACAGTTTGATACAGAAGGTGGTAGGTCAGACTTACAATGTACGGGAGTCACATTTATGAATGTCACTGAAGTGCACAACAGTCCTTAGCCTTATCAGCCCACCCGCGGGACGAAACAATTATATTAACCCTTTCATGGATGAATTACAAGAACCTTAATCAAGATTTTTTTTTTTTTTTTTTGAGTGATGTTATTCCTCTGTAGGCATTAAAAAAAAAAAAATGCGATAATTTTTTTTATTAAACTATTTTTCATGGAGTTGCAAAAATGTCCACTCAGCCAAGAAACATGTATTTACTGATATACTGTGTGAAAACTATGAAATAAAAACACTTTTAATGCTGCTAATCTGATGTTTTCTCACATTTTAACCTACTCTAATACTAGTCATTACTCACTTTATGGAGATAATATGAAAAAAAAACAAAAAAACTTTTTTTGTTAATTACAGTCCATTAACAATAACAAGGAACTGATTTACACTCAAACATGTTAGATCAGGTTTATCAAGAACAGCAAAGTTACAGCAGTGTTATTAATGGTAGTGTATGGGATGATGCATGAGTGTCCACTGTGTTGGCTG
The DNA here is from genome assembly GCF_902148855.1 of Sphaeramia orbicularis. Lineage (NCBI taxonomy): Eukaryota > Metazoa > Chordata > Actinopteri > Kurtiformes > Apogonidae > Sphaeramia > Sphaeramia orbicularis. The sequence goes on along the minus strand of NC_043965.1, from coordinate 3,159,901 downwards.
ATATGGAACTAAAACAACAAAATCCATAAATATACTAGAGAACAGCTGGAGAAGAACTGTCCACTGGAGTGACCACTATGCATGAAAGGGTTAATATTCATCTACTATGAAAATGTAATAAATCAGGACAATGGATGTTTTTTTCAACTTTTGCTCAAAGTTTAGACCCTAATGTTAATAAAAGTACATCAAAAGTGTATTTTAGTGCAAACTTTAATGTTCAAACATGATTTTTAATCTTTGTGGGGTGAAATATACGCTATTTAAAATCTCCGACACGAACAATTAATTTATGCACATCATTGTCAATCCAGCCGAAAAAAAAACAGGCGAGGATAAAAAATTCTAATTTCTCTTTTAGTTTGTTACAGTTTACTCAGGCATAGTAATAGATACAATATTTTAGACAATGGGAATAGATTCTGTGAGGTCTGTAAATGTCCATAAACACCAAGAACATCCATATGAACCTTATTATTATAAGTATTATAAGGAATTCTTCATTTACTTTGGGTATGTCTGTTTAGGCGTTTTTCCCCTGAAAATATGGTCAGGCTTAAACAGGTTAGTAGAAGAGAGGTCCAGTCCAGTAGAGTCCAAAAATGGGCTCCACACTCTGTAGAACTGACCCGCACTGTCATGTATGATATTGGTCAGATATTCTAGGGGGATCAGTTCAAAAATGATTTTACACCAACCACAGATAGAAGGAATCTTGTCACTGACCCACTGCAAGAGAATATTTTTCCTTCGCTGCAAATGTGAGAATATTCTACACTGTAAGCCTGGATAAGTAGAGTTTACTCAAAAACTTTGAGGCAAGTGATTGCACTTAAATGATATGAGTAATGATCGACTAATCAATTGGTTTAAGTAGGTTCAACTTTAATGCTGAAAGTATTGAACTTAAGCTGTTAAGTAGAAAAAACTAAAAGACAAGTTATTTGTACTTTAAATCTGTTGTAAAATCAACCCCACTATCCAACCATTCAACTCAGCATTTTAGCTGACACTGACTAATGTTCTCAATTGCAGCCAGATTAATTTATCATTGATTAAATAACTTTTTTTTAGATAATCAAACTCAAAATCCTATTCCTGACCAAAATAGTTATGAAATTATTCAGCTTAATATATTGTAGCATGGATGGAAGTTAGCTAAATGTCATTTGCCAGCTCAGGAAGTGCTTTTAATTTGACAAGACATTAAAATTTCCATTGTATAATAACAGCCTCAGATGAACAGTAAAGCCATAGTTCTTCCTCTGGCTCTGACTCATGGTGTAGCTCTACAAAAATACAAAAACAAACACAAAAAGGCCAATAAACACTGACATACACACATTAAATCCAAATTAACACTAACACCACAACCCCATTGAACCCCTGCACAGAAAAAGAACACATTTACAACAACATGCCCAATACCCACAATGCAATGCACAGATAAAAAGGTGTGGTCATGACTAAAACTGAGTGATTTAATTCTATTCAATTTAAACTTTTTTGTACTTTCAACTATGTCTACAAATTAGTAGAATATATTGAACATTTTATAGTAACATCATAAAACTGAAATCATTTAAGTGCATTGTAATTAAAGCATTTTAGTAAATACAAATTCCGGGCTTACAGTCTACAGTCTTGTGCCGGCTGCTGTTTTCACATATTTACTTGGAAGACCCAGGATCAAGGACATGGGGTCCATTTCTATATCAGTACGAAAAACCGTCTCCGTTTCACATACAATTTCAGCCCGATATTTTTGCAGTTTAACGACAAGACCAGAAACAATGAGTTAAAGGTTCCCACGTCAGTTTTACACTTTTGATTGACAGTTTAACCTGCACTAATTATCCCATCGCAGGGGTCTGTTTGAGAATTTGTGGCCTAAACCGACAAGTGATGGATTCATTTTTAACTCACCGTTCGACTGGTCGCGAGACGTTGTCGAGGCGCTGTCTGTCTTCGTCATTTTTGGCGTCTTTGTCGTCAGCTTTAGTAGCAATTTCCGTAAACCTCTTCTCAGACGAAACTACTGGTCAGATTAATTTCAGATTGTATATGTAGCTTCCTTGGGACAATGTCGTCGTCATCTTCGTTGTCGTTTTCGTCGTCTTTGTTGTCATTGTTGTCTTTGTCAACGTAATCTTTGATGTTGTTTTCATTGTCATCGTCTTTGTCATCGTTGTCTTCGTCAACATCATCTTCGTTGTCGTCATCATTGTCTTTGTCATCGTCGTCTTCATAAACATCGTCTTCATTGTCTTTGTCGTCTTCATCGTTGTACATATATGTATATTAGAATGTAGGCTATATACATATATCCAGGGTGCGATTTGTCAGAAAACCAGAGGGGGTAGGGGGGTGGGGGGTTGTTTTTTGGGGGGGCGCAGTTATATACGTGAGGGTACGGTCCATAACTAACATAACTAACGCTGGCTAACGTCCAACTCCCAGGTTCTGTTCCTCTGTTATTTAGCGGATCTTACACGAAATTTTCACAACTTCTAACCTGTATCCACTGGACCCCTTCCACTGCTTTATGGCCCCCCCACAAATGCTGGGCCCCATGAATTTGTCATGTTTACCCCCCCTTTAGGGCGCCACAGTGCATGGGGACGTTCGCGAATTCTGAGACTGCGACAGTTCGGTTCAGGTGAACGTTAGTGTCAGTAATGTTGGATGTAGGTGGAAGAAAACTGGCACTACCTGCTGGTGTTTACATTGGTTGGTTGCCCCCCCCCCCCCCCCCCCCCCCCCGAGGATGAAATTCATTGAGCAGAAGTAGGGATGTAAAAGCCAAAGGGAGGGGGGGTTGATACCTCCCATCCCCCCCCCAACAAATCGCAGCCTGTACATATCTGTAAAGCTCTAAACATACACACATATACACTGCAAACAAAAAGTAAAGTAAAGGATATTTTAAATTTTGGGGGCAATTTTTTTCAGTTGGGATTCTTGCACAGCGCTTTTTACTTTTTTCTGTGTGAACTGAAACACATTTTTTTAATGACCAGACATCGTTTTATTTTCAAATGGCAAAAATGACAAAAAAAAGACAAAAAAAAAAAAGAAATATCCTTAACTTTTTTGTTTATAGTGTACATAGCTCTCTCTCTCTCTCTCTCTCTCTCTCTCTCTCTCTCCAGATATATATATATATACAAAATATACATATTAAAAACATTTAGAACAGCCATTTGTACAGTAGGCACTAGACAAATATCAACACGATAATTAAAATAAATGTAGATAAATAAGTGTGATTCCTGGTTGGTTGGAGTTTCTAAATGTGAAATAATGTGAATTAATGATAGAATGGGTTTAAGTCTAAAGGAATGTTTGTGTTGGACCAAAACACTATCTGTGCATTACAACACATTCACTTTAATAATAATAATAATAATAATAATAATAATAATAAATAAATAAATAAATAAATCCATCCAATCCAACTTTATTTATAAAGCACTTTAAAACAACAACAGTGGACCAAAGTGCTGTACAGAAGAATAAAAGCACAATGCAAATTAATAAAAGCATTAAAAACATTAAAATCACACTTATCTAGCACTTTTTTGGACACTCAAAAACGCGTCACGAACAAACAAAACAAAAAGAACAGAGAAGGAAGAAAAAGAGGCTCAAGAAAATGTAGGTTTGAACAGGTGAGTTTTGAGTAGTGATTACAGGTTCTGTTTACTGGAGTATTTATGAATCTATTACATAGACCAGTATATATGTGGAATACCACTTTGTGGTATACACTGAAAACATCAGATAACCAGCACTTTGGTCGTTTGTTTTTCAGCTCAGACCATTTAATCTCTGAGGCAGATATTTCTTAAAAATAAATAAATAAATAAATAGACCAGTCTATTCAGTTCGTTAACATTCCGGTCCTGCTGTAGTTGCTCCAATTCCAGTTAATTTTTCGCCGGTTTTCTAATGTTAAAAACTGACAAATTGCCCCTTTAACCTGGGTAGCTGTTGACCTTGTCCAAATATTGACAGTAGAGTTGAAATGTGGTGTCATCTCAGATACATCATGTCCTGTAGAAGTGCATGTGCCAGTGCCAACAGCAGCGTTTCAGAAGCGACCACAGCTGAACTGCTGACCTGACAGGTGAAAGCTAAAATCTAGCCCCTACCCCACCCCACTCCCACCCCCCCACGGGGCAGGTAACGTCTTTCTAACTCTTTGTCTCTCGGGGGGGAGCTGTCAGCAGATTACCAAAGCCAAAAACCATTCCCACATTCCACACACTCGTGCATACTAACATATTACCAACATTTCAGATACGTGTTAGAAATCCCATGAGGACAAACACAACTGGACACGAGTGGATTACACGGTCATGTTCAGAGTTCAGCCAAAAACCACACAGCCTCCATAACCTCGACGACACCGCTGCATCTGCATCTGCATCTACATCTGCATCTGCATCACGGAGCCCAGAAATAACAGATTTATTTACAATCTGGACGTTTTCTTCATTTTCTGGTCGAGCAGGGGTGTCAAACTCAGCCCAAAATGATCTCAAACCAGTAAAATAATAACAGTGAAAAAAAAAAAAAAGTCAAATTACATTATGAAAATTTTTACATTTACAAAGTTTCCTCAACCCTTAAAGACCCAAACATCCACTGGAGACCAAAACCATCTACTGATCTAAACTGTTTAATACCTGAAAATTTGTAAAATTAGAATAAAATGAGTGAAATACTTGAAAAATAAGGAAAAAATGAACAAAAAAAACAAAAACTTGAAATATGGCATAGAAGTGAACGGATCCTTCTAAAGTGAGAAGAAAATAAGCAAAAATTATTTTTTAAAAAATGAGAATTTGTCATTTCGTACCATCCAGAACCCTGTATTTTTTCTGTTAACCCTTAAAAAAACCAAAACCATCTGCTGATCTAAACTGTTTAATACCTGAAAACTTGTAAAATGAGGATAAAATGAGCTAAATACTTGAAAAATAAGGAAGAAATTAACAAAAAAAAACCTTGAAATATGGCATAAAAGTGAACAAATTCATCTAAAGTGAGAAGAAAATGAGCAAAATACTTAAAAAATGAGGAGAATTCATCATTTCATACCATCCAGAACCCTGTATTTATTCTGTTAACCCTTAAAAACCAAAACCATCTACTGATCTAAACTGTTTAATACCTGTTGATCCACTAATCCTATCAATACATGGAAATAATTGGTGTAAAATACAGTTCTTCATCTTTTCATGGTCATCAGATATGACCCATTTGGATGTTCAGAGGCTCCGTAGTTACCATGGAAACACCGTCATCTTCTACAACATTGATTCACCAGTAAAACCCACGGAGTTGGATCAATGACAGTGGAGAAAATGAATAAAACTTAGTTAAAAAAAAAAAAAAAACCTACAAAATAATAAATAATGTGATGAAACCAAGCAAAAAAAAGAATAAAATAGGCAACAAAATGAACAAAAGCAGCCAAAGTAATGAATGAAATGACCAAAAATGATTAATAAATCAACAAAATAATGAGTAAAATGAGCCACAAATTGAACTAAATTGCAGAAGACAAAAAATGAAATTAAGAAAATGAACAAAAGCAAATAAGAAAATTTATAAAAAGACAAAAATAACATTTAGAAAAAAGCAACAAAACAAATATAAAATGTAAACACTGATTCTCCAGTAAAACCCATGGACTTGGATCAGTGACATCCATGGTAGACACTGGTTCAGTTAAAGACATGCTTTACTGGAAAAGTCACTTCTTCCTCAGTTTTCTGTTAATTGGAATAAAAACCCTCAAGTTTAATCTGAGTTTATCGTAACTTCACTGACCTTGATTTTCTACATAACAAGACCTTTTTTTTAATTTCACAAAAGTATTAAAGTTATGTTCTGTAATATCACACTAAGATTTGAGTGTATTCTGTAAGTGTCCTATAATGGACTGGAAAACCTGTCACCCAGCTGATGAATCCTCCGTCCTCCTAATGAACCTCGGTCCGTTTCCATGGAGACGGCGTTGGCAGCTGCAGGTGGAGCTGCAGGTTTACTGTTTGATTCCTGGAGGTGCTTTTCCTGTCTTTGAAACCGAAGTGTCAGACGTGTCAGGCTGAGCTGTTTTATTTGTCCTCATCTCACCATGTGTCCTGACCCCCCACCCAGCTCATGGCCTGGAACTGGGCCTGGAACTGGGCCTGGAACTGGACCTGGGACTGGGCCTGGAACTGGGCCTGGAACTGGGCCTGGAACTGGACCTGGGACTGGGCCTGGAACTGGGCCTGGGACTGGACCTGGAACTGGACCTGGAACTGGGCCTGGAACTGGGCCTGGGACTGGGCCTTGGACTGGGCCTGGAACTGGACCTGGGACTGGGCCTGGAACTGGGCCTGGGACTGGGCCTGGAACTGGACCTGGAACTGGACCTGGAACTGGGCCTGGGACTGGGCCTGGGACTGGGCCTGGAACTGGGCCTGGAACTGGACCTGGGACTGGGCCTGGAACTGGGCCTGGGACTGGGCCTTGGACTGGGCCTGGAACTGGACCTGAAACTGGACCTGGAACTGGGCCTGGAACTGGGCCTTGGACTGGGCCTGGGACTGGGACTGGGCCTGGAACTGGACCTGGAACTGGGCCTGGAACTGGGCCTGGAACTGGACCTGGGACTGGGCCTGGAACTGGGCCTTGGACTGGGCCTGGAACTGGACCTGGAACTGGACCTGGAACTGGGCCTGGGACTGGGCCTGGGACTGGGCCTGGAACTGGGCCTGGAACTGGACCTGGAACTGGACCTAGAACTGGGCCTGGAACTGGGCCTGGAACTGGGCCTTGGACTGGGCCTTGGACTGGGCCTGGAACTGGACCTGGAACTGGACCTGGAACTGGGCCTGGAACTGGGCCTGGGACTGGGCCTTGAACTGAGCCTTGGACTGGGCCTGGAACTGGGCCTGGAACTGAGCCTGGAACTGGGCCTTGAACTGGGCCTGGAACTGGGCCTGGAACTGAGCCTTGGACTGGGCCTGGAACTCGGCCTTGAACTGGGCCTGAAACTGGGCCTGGAACTGGGACTGGGCCTTGAACTGGGCCTAGAACTGGGCCTGGAACTGGGCCTTGAACTGGGCCTTGAATTGGGCCTTGAACTGGGCCTGGGACTGGGCCTGGAACTGGGCCTTGGACTGGGCCTTGGACTGGGCCTGGAACTGGACCTGGAACTGGACCTGGAACTGGGCCTGGAACTGGGCCTGGGACTGGGCCTTGGACTGGGCCTGGAACTGGGCCTTGGACGGGGCCTGTTACTGGGCCTTGAACTTGGCCTCGGACTGGGCCTGGAACTGGACCTGGAACTGGACCTGGAACTGGGCCTGGAACTGGGCCTGGGACTGGGCCTTGGACTGGGCCTGGAACTGGGCCTGGGACTGGGCCTTGAACTGAGCCTTGGACTGGGCCTGGAACTGGGCCTGGAACTGAGCCTGGAACTGGGCCTTGAACTGGGCCTGGAACTGGGCCTGGAACTGAGCCTTGGACTGGGCCTGGAACTCGGCCTTGAACTGGGCCTGAAACTGGGCCTGGAACTGGGACTGGGCCTTGAACTGGGCCTAGAACTGGGCCTGGAACTGGGCCTTGAACTGGGCCTTGAATTGGGCCTTGAACTGGGCCTGGGACTGGGCCTTGAATTGGGCCTTGAACTGGGCCTGGGACTGGGCCTTGAACTGGGCCTGGGACTGGGCCTTGAACTGGGACTGGGCCTGGAACTGGGTCTGCGCTGCGGAGACTGGAACCTCTAACAAGCTGGAGGTGTGAGTCACTGGGTCAGCATGCCTGGAGGTACAGCCCACTGCCTAATGAGGCTTTTAAGAGGCCCCCACCCAAAACTCATACTACCCCCACCCACCCAAACCTCATACTACCCCCACCCTCCAAACCCCCCACCCAAACCCATGTTACCCCCACCCAAACCCCAATTTACCCCATCCAAACCCCCCACCAAACCCCCTTACTACCCCCACCCCCCTCTTCTCCCCTTCTTCCATGGAACTCCCTGCCCACCCTCCATCTGACATCTGACTTCAACCCCACCCACCCACCCCCCAATTCCAGCTCCTTTTTCACACAGTAGAACTCTCCTCCATCAGAACAGAATACAATAGAATAGAACAGAATACAATAGAATAGAATAGTTTTTATTGTCATTGTGCTCCTCCAGTCAGTGCAACAATATTAATAAAACACCAATACTGTAGAAAACAAGAATAAAACATTACAAAACTAAAAATAATAGAATATAAAATTTTACAACCGTTAGATACAAATAGAGCGAAGTAGAATAGAAAATAAAAAATAGACATAAGATATGAACAGACACAATATGTTCAATATTGACAGTATGTGACTATATCTATGAACAGTCTATATATATATACATATATATATGAACAGTCTGTATATACAGTATATGAAAACAGTATATATATGTGTATATATATGAACTATTCTGTCCGTTTTTAGCTTTGCCACCTCTCCTCCTATGTCATCCTCCATTCCTCCTCTCTCTCTCTCTCTCTCTCTCTCTCTCTCTCTCTCTCTCTCTCTCTCTCTCTTTTTTTTTCATCTCTGTCGGGAACAATAACACCCAGTGTGGTTGCCGCTAAGAGGGAGCAGATGCCGGAGCTGCTGCCCACTCGGTGCACTAAACCACCCACCGCAGGACTCTGAATGCTGTCCCTCCTCCTCCTCCACAGCCACAAAGAACACAGAGCAGCGACACCAGCGCCAGCGCCGGCCTCCACCTCCCACCTCCAGCAAGGAAGGGTGGACAAGTTCACGTACGCAGCCTCAAACGTCTGCGCTAAAAAAGAACGAGAAAAAAGAAAGACAGAGAGAGAGAGAGAGAGAGAGAGGAGCAGGAGGGAATCTGTAGAGCAAAGCATGTCACATTAGAAGACAAGGAAAGTGAAAAATACAGCAAACTTCAAGTGGGTTTCCACTCTGGAAAAGTCATAAAAGTAAAGTATGGAGAAGAAATCACATCTATACTGTGTAGATATGTGGAAAACAATGAGATATCGACACAAAAGACTGAAACTGGACTCATGATTTGTCAATTTAATGCCACAGTTTTTACTGTTTCACTGATAAGATAAGATAAGATAAGATAAGATAAGATAAGACAATCCAACTCCAATCCAACTTTATTTGTAAAGCACTTTAAAACAACCAAAGTGCTGTACAGAAAAATAAATTAAAACCAAGATAACAGAGTAAAATACAAGAATAGATTAAAAGACATAGAACAACTGTAAGAATAAAATAAAAAAATAAAATAAATAAAAATGCAGAAGAATAGATAAACCTAAATAAAAGACTAAAATACAAGACAAGATAAGACAAGATAAGATAATATATACTTTATTGATCCTCTAAGGGGGAATCTCAAATGTAACAACAGCATAAGACAAGAGGCAACAATACAAATACAATAGAAAAAGAAGAGGAGATAAAAATAGAAAAAAAATGTTAAAGTGACAAAAAATGACATAAATAGTGATGATAATAATAATAATAATAATAATAATAATAATAATAATAATAATAATAATAATAATAAAAATAAATAAATAAATTAAATAAAATAACAGGTGTGCAACTAAATTAATCTTAAAACAAATCGAAATTGTCTGCATCTTTAATGTTATACAAATACAGAATGTATCTTTAAAAAAAAAAGAAAGAAAGAAAGAAAGAAAGAAAGAAAGAAAGAAAGAAAGAAAGAAAGAAAGAAAAAGAAAAAGGAGCAGGAGGGAATCAGTAGATGGTTTTGGTTTTTGAGGGTTAACAGAATAATTACAGGGTTCTGGATGGGATAAAACAATGAACTCTGCTAATTTTTCAAGTATTTAGCTCATTTCCTCCTCACTTTAGAATGATTTGTTCACTTTTATGCCATATTTGAAGTCTTTTGGCATAATTTTTTTCCTTATTTTTCAAGTATTTTACTCATTTTAGTCTCATTTTACAAGTTTATGTACATTTTATCCTATGAATGACTGAAGTAAAATTGTCCTTTACACCAAATACAGGGTTCTCAATGTAATTAAAATGACAAATTCTCCTTATTGTCAAGTAATTTGCTCATTTTCTTCTCACTTTAGAGGGATTTGTTCACTTTTATGCCATATTTCAAGTCTTTTTGGTTAATTTTTTTCCTTATTTTTCAAGTATTTTGCTCCTTTTATTGTCATTTTGCAAGTTTTTCTACATTTTATCCCATGAATACATGAGGTCAAACTGTCTTTTACACCGATTCTTTCCATGTATTGATAGGATTAGTGGATCAACAGGTATTCAACAGTTTAGATCAGTAGATGGTTTTGGTCAGTGGTGGATGTTTGGGTCTGTCTGGGTTCGAACATAATCCTTTATTGTCTACAGTTCTTTTTCACATGCGTACCTTCTTAAAACTTCTCTCCCAGACTCTTGCTGAAGTCCTGACCCTGGTCTAATTATCCCACAGATGTGCAGATCCAGTTTCCTGTCACTCCAGATGTGCCTACAGCATCTCTGATGCCTGTTTAATGTCCCCCAGCAAAGTGGACATGTGTTTATGGGCTGGGACCCTTCCTGTCCGGCCTCTGTCCGTCTCCCTCAGGTTAGCGTCCACCTCCAGGGCTTTGACCGATCCGCCCGCTTTAATTATTTCACTTCTTTACCAAATGGTCTTCACGGTCGGGTTTTGACTCCGTAACATAATTTTTATCTGACGCCAAATGATTCCACAGCTTTTATATTCGGCAAATCGGTTTACTGTAGAGGCGCTGTGTCCGGGATCGTTGTCGTCGTTTCCATCGTCATCGTTGTCATTTTCGTTATCATCTTTTTCGCTGTCTTCATCATTGTCTTTGTCGTTGTCTTCATCATCTTCAAATCTGACTCAACTACTGGTCGGATTCATTTTAAATTGTCTACATGTCTTCCTCGGGACAATGTCTACAAAGTTTGTTCACAGTTTTGAAAAATTTAGATTTTTGAGGGTTTTTTCGTCCGAATTTTTTGCAATATTAAAAATGTGCGTTTACTCCTAATGGTCCATATTTTGATGGTTTGTAACATGTAAATGGTTACAGCCAGGGTGCGATTCGTTGTTGGGGATCAATCCCCCTCTGGTTTTTACATCCCTACTTCTGCTCAGTGAATTTCATCCTGGGGAGGGAAGGGGGGTGGGGGATGGGGGGAGGCAGCCAACCAATGTAAACACCAGCAGGTTGTGACAGTTTTCTTCCACCTGTATCCTACATTAACTGGCACTAATGTTCACCTGAACCGAACTGTCGCAGTCTCAAAGTTCACGAATGTTCCCATGCACTGGGGCGCTGTAAAGGGAGGGTAAATGTGACAAATTTGCATGGCCCAGTATTTGTAGGGGGGGGGGGTCATAGAGCAGTGGAGGGGGTCCAGTGGATACAGGTTAGAAGTTGGGCAAATTTTGTGTAAGATCCGCTGTTTAATAGAGGAATAGAACCCAAGAGCTGGACGTTGAAAGTATGTAAAGTTTGACTTTTGTTTCACAGCAGCGTTAGTTATGTTAGTTATGGACGACACCCCCATGTATATAACTGCTGCCCCCCACCCCACCCCACCCCGACAAAAAAAAAACACAAAAAATATCCCATCTCTGGAATAAAACCCTGGAGTTGGATGTTGAAAGTATGTAAACTCCCCACTCTGATGACACAAAATAATAAACAACCCCCCCACACACACACACACACACACACTCCGACAATGAAAAAAAAAATTTTAAATCTCCCCCTCTGTTTTTTGCAAATCGCACCCTGGACCAAGATTAATATCGTTAACAAAAACTAACGAATTGATGAAAACTAGAATTGGAAAATCATTTTCATTAACTGAAATAAATAAAAACTATAATTAAAAGAAAAAAAATATATAACTAACTGAAACTGTATTGTGTGTTTACAAAACTAACTAAAACTTGAAAAAATTATGGATAAAATTCCCTTCGTTTTCGTCTTTGTCAACATCGGATTGATATGAAATCGATGTATTTCCCTCGAGCAATTTTCACTGCTGGCACCAAATGACAGTTAACGATTCGTCACTTCTCGTCACTTGTGGTTTCCAGTCGTCTTCTGGTCCCCACTCTACCTGGAAACATGAAGACTGAAGTTAGGAGAAAGCAGCAGAGTCCTGTCTGGGATTTATTTGAATACGACGACAGAGAAGAAGAGAAAAGATATAAAGAAACTAAAACTAAACTAAAACCAAGCATTTAGAAAATAACGAAAACTAATAAAAACTAGCAAACCTGCTCTAAAAACTAATTAAAACGAACTGAATTAGAGAAAAAAAAAAGTCAAAACTAAATAAAACTAAACTAAAATGAAAAATCCAAAACTATTAGAACCTTGGCCTGGACCCTGGTTACACATATCAATATAATTCCTATTGATCACGGATAGAAGTCATATATGGACTTTGATTGGATGAGTTGAGTTCTCCTCCCGTGAAAGTCCCGCCCACTTCTATAGTTAGATTGATCTCCTTCATCCAGACCACAGGACGGGAACATCGAACAGAACCTGACAACCTCACACATTCAACTGGGGATTGATTCAGATAGAACATGACGCTGACGTACAGGGACACTGGAGCTATTTTTTTTTTTTTTTATGTTGCGTCATAAAGCTGGCGTGTTATATTCTGTTCTGCTCTGCGTGTGTTTGGCAGCAGATTGAAACATTGAACTTGAAGGCATCACGGCGCATGCCTCCGCCGAAGCCAAACCCATATTGCCTCCACGCTCGGCCTCTGCGACGCACCTGTGTGTCTGCTGTGAAAATATTTGCACTGCTGTCCTATTTTATTAAGTTTTAATACAAAAGAGAAAGTGTTCCAGCTCCGGTGGTGAGCCCCAGGCCGGCCTGAAGCGCTGAGTCCCGGCTCAGATACCAGGATCTGGCTTATTTCACCCAGGTCTGATTTATACCTGCAGGTAATCTGGAACAGTGCGTGTCATGTGTGTTACTTTTCCCACATGTTGCTTCATACTTTTGGGCTAAATCAAATCAGACTGTTCGCCGTTCGTGCGTTCGCTCGTCGCCACGTGTGTTACGCGTAATTAACATTCAACGTCTCCGATAATTACTGACGTCCCACATCAACAGCAGGAATATGAAAGGATACGCGCTTTTATCAGCCATAAATCGTAACGTGTTGTTATAATAAACACATGAGCTGCTTTTAGTGAGCGGGTGAAACGAACAGAGCTCGACCTTTGACCTTTCAGCTGAGGAGCTATTGGCCTCTGGAGCTGCAGTCGAATGGAAACGGAATATAAGATAACACCCAGTTGTGTCACTGCATTACATAAGGCCATTAAAACACCCCGATGGAAGACCTGAAGACTGGCTGAAAAAGCAATTAGTTCGATTTTCACTTCGAAAATCATTTAAAGCTTTATTTGACAATTATTTTAACCCTCAAAGATCTAAACAGCCACCGGTGACTCAAACCATCTGCTGATCTAAACTGTTTAATACCTGCTGATCCACTAACCCTATCAATACATGGAAATAACTGGTGTAAAATGCAGTTTTACCTCAATTATTCAAAGGATGAAATGTACAAAAACTTGTAAAATGACAATAAAAGGAGCTAAATACTTGAAAAAGAAGGAAAAAATTAACCAAAAATATGAAATATGGTGTAAAAGTGAACAAATCCTTCTAAGGTGAAGAGAAAATGTGTAAAATACTTGAAAAATTAGCAGAGTTCATCGTTTTATAACATCTTGAACCCTGTATTTATTCTGTTAAAAAAAACTGCAATGTCAGTTTTTTTTACAATATCGTGCAGCCTTAAACTAGACCCAGCTCCGTTCTCTCTGTCGACTCAATCGGCTGAAAATGAAGTCAGCTGAAGTCGCTCAGACGCCGTTTCTCAGCAGCGAGGAGGAGGTTTATGTAAATCACACTGGAAACTTCAGAAAACCATCTACTGATCTAAACTGTCTAATACCTGCTGATCCACTAATCCGATCAATACATGGAAATGAGTATTGAGTTAATTGAGTTAAAATGCAGTTTTACCTCAATTATTCATAGGATAAAATGTACAAAAATGTGTAAAATGATTATAAAATGAGCAAAATACTTGAAAAATAAGGGAAAAAATTAACCAAAAAATGTGAAATATGGCATTAAAGCAGTGGTTTTCAACCTTTTTTGGCTTGTGACTCCATTTTAACATCACAAATTTCAGGCGACCCCACACATTCAAAACAGCTTTTTTTGGCTAAAATTAATATGTTTTTGATCATGTAATAGTTTGCTATAATATGTTGCAAATAAACATTAATTTTAGGCAACATTTAGGCTATATAATGTAAATTTTTTTAGTAAGTTTTAAGTTTTTATCAATTACTAGAAATTTCAGGCGACCCCATTTGAATTCCAGGGAACCCACGTGGGGTCCCGACCCCAAGGTTGAAAAACACAGCGTTAAAGTGAACAAATCCGTCTACGGTGAAGAGAAAATGCGTAAAATACTTGAAAAATTAGCAGGGTTCGTTGTTTTATAACGTCTTGAACCCTGTATTTATTCAGTTTTTTTTATAATATCGTGCAGCCTTAAACTAGACCCAGCTCCGTTCTCTCTCTCTCCTCAATCGGCTGAAAATGAAGTCAGCTGAAGTCGCTCAGACGCCGTTTCTCAGCAGCGAGGAGGAGGTTTTACGTAAATCACACTGGAAACTTCAGAAAGCCACTGCTTTAAAACAGCCCGTGTGAACGAATACACATGCGAGGTATTCGCTCTTTTATGATATATATCACAGAGTGCAGAGAGTGGAGCTCCTCTGAGCCCTATAATGAGACTGTTGACATTACCCTGGAAAATGACCGCCTGGAGATAACAATAGAGCTAAGCACGGTAACTATGGAAAGTGAAAGGACACAGTGCACGTGTCCAAACGCTCCATGTTAAACGCACAGGGAACCAGGAGCCGCCGCCGCTCAGAGCACCGTCATTGTTTCCACCAAATCCAGGTTCTCACACTTTTACTGGTGCATGTGTCTGGGTGTGGTGCCATCCATCCATCCATCCATCCATCCATCCAGCAGCTGGAGCTGTCTCTGTCGCCATGGTGACAGTTCATAGGAGACAGTGAGGGAGGTGGGTCCAATAAACACATCCAAGTAACGAAACCAACCTAAATTCTCGGCATGGCTTCAGTTTTTTTCTTTCTCTCTCTCTCTCTGTTTCCGTCTTTTTCATGTTCAGTGTTAAAATATCCCCCATCTGTCCCGTTTCTCTAGCAAAGTAAGCGGTTTACCAATGGTATAAAAGTGGTCAACCCAAAAAATGTTAATTGTTGTATGGCATTTCTGTATAAATAGTCGCTGAAATCCTGTCAGATCTAATTTACTAAGAGCAGAAGTATGCATCTGTCTGTAAGCACGGCTCACACAATATAATTTTCCTCTCAGTTTTAAGAGAAAAACCTTCATTTGTATTTGGTAATTAGAGCGCTGCACTGGTCTATTCTGAACCGGCTTTGCCCAACTCCTCTGGCACGTCCCAAAAAAAAAGAAGTAGTCCAGACAGTTGGTCTTATACCGTATAATTTTATATATCAGTGTATCTTCCTGCAGTTTGGATCAGTCGGACATCCAGGACGGGTTTCCTGTAGAGCAGGGGGGGTCAAACATGTGGCCCGTGGGCCAAAACTGGACCACCAAAAGGGTCCAAACCGGGTCAATCTGTGCAAAAATTACACTGAAGACGCTTGTTTGTTTGTTTATTTCAGGCTGCATCAGGCTGCATTTGTAAATAAGAATCTGTTCTTAATTCAAGAATAAACTCTGTCCATTTCATAACAATAATACACAAATGACAATAAACTCTGTCCATTTCTTAGCAGTAATATACATATCAAAAATAAACTCTGTCCATTTCGTGACAATAATACACAAGTCAAAATAAACTCTGTCCATTTTGTAGCAGTAATAATACCCATATCAAAAACAAAAATAAACTCTGTCCATTTCATAACAATAATACACAAATAAAAATAAACTATGTCCATTTCTTCATATTTACTCAGTATTTTGGATTTAATTGTCTTTTTAAATGTGTTACTTGTATATTTAATTGCCTTTGTTTCATTATTTAAGTTGTCTCATAAGTTGATTCCTTTCACAGATATAAAACCTTCCATCATCCTCGTCCTGAATCTTGGTTTTCTGAAGATCTCTAATCCTTTTGGATTGTACTGACTTTTCCTTTTTGCAAATTTTTGTTGAATATTGACCGGCAGAGAGTCTCTATTTGCTTCGAACATGATTTGTAATATACCGTACTCTACCAGATCTTGAAATTTTAATATTCTTAGTCGAAATAATGGATTTGTAGTATCTCTGCAACCTTAACAGTCAAGGTATATGTATATGTATAATTAATATTAGGTGGTTGTGGCCAATCCAGGAAAACGACGTTGCCAGGACACGAGCAGTAAAATCAGTCGCTGTCTCTTTATTGGCTGGAAGACGTGGGCCCTTTAACAGCCGTTCAGAACCAGGTCATACTGCAAAAATATGTATTTACATTTCCCAAAATTGCACGGCAGGGGTCTGTGGGTTTTGGAAAGGCCACATGGGTACTTTTTTTTTTTTTTTATGTTGCTTGCGCTATATGTTTGCTTGTAATTTGTAGCGTGCATGCTCAATATGTCGCAGTCAGAAAATATTTTTATGGCTCGAATGCAAATGGGTGTTTGCGAACAGGTTTAATGTGCCACCGGGGGTTTACGTCTGAATCGGATCCTGGAGAAAACATCTTCACACCGACCGAACAGCCAAGATATTTCAAAGATGGCCGAGGTCTCACAATGAAAATGTAAACATTATGAGGTGTATTTTTCACGGTGTGGGTCATTAATACTTTATTTCTGTTGTTCATCATATTTTGGCTCCAGTAAAACATCACAGCAAAGTGAAATATAACCTGCAGCCCCGTTGGCTCCGCTCCACCACGCTACAGTCCCATATTTACAACTGGCTGCCGACACAATGCGCCTCTTTCCAGATTTACACTGAGCGTCCTCCCTGAGGTCCAACTTTGTTCTTGGACCACAAACCGGTGCCGGGGAACACAGCAGAGGCCCACTAAAGCAACCTGCAGGGCCTCAGAGTGGGACATGTGGAGCTGAAGAACTGTTTATGATTAAAAGCACTGAAAACGCTCACTGACGCCCGCAGAGGACGGCCTCGTTATAGCACAGCTCATTAATTACTTATCACTTGGTCTGAAATAGAGTCAGACCTGTTCCAGCTGGTGCGTTCAGGTTCTGTCCAATAATCCTGTTTAAGTAAAAGTACAGAAGTCGCAGTTTCCAAATGAGGTTAAAGCGGTTCTATTTAGGGATGCACCGATACCAATACCTAGGGATGGGAATGGATAAGAATTTAACGATTCCGATTCCATTATTGATTTTGCTTATCAATCCAATTCCTTATTGATTCTCATTGGGTGAAGGAATAAAAGAGTACAAACAGGTGTGTTTGCATTAACTGTCTTTTATTTTTCCATCTGCACAGAAAATAGAACATATACAGTATGTACAAATAATAATAACAGATGATGGTGGGCCTGGTTTGGGGAGGGGGGGGGGGGGTGAAAGTGAAACTAAAGACACTTTACTAATTCCTCTATTGCCACATTTCCATTATGTAGAACCAGTTCGACTCTGCTCATCTTCCATTGTTGTCCTCCTCATTTCCTTTCCCCTACCTTCAGAAACTTGTATTTGAGGGGGTACGATGTTTGTTTCCCGCACCGGAACTGGAACTGGGCCCGGATGACGGCCTGGTGTTCACTCTGCCGCTAGATTCATGAGCGCCGCTAAGTAACGAATCAAATGAATCACATGCTGTGGACAAATGTTTGAGCAGATTGAAGGGATTCCACCCTTTAGAAGAAATGGAGGCTTTGACAGTGTTCCAGTGGACCTGGTGTCGTCTGTTTGGACCGTATCTGCCTCAACACCATGTTGGCTACGCTCTGACCAAAACAGTGCAGCGTACGTGTGATGTCATCATGCATGTGCAATGAAGGCGGAGTCGATAAGCAGAATCGTTAAGCAGGCAAATGATTCCAAGGAATCGAGCTCCTGGGATCCAGTTCTCTAAAAGCACCGGCTCTCGATTCCCATCCCTGCCGATACCAGTATTGGGTATCGGGTCTGATAGTCAGCATGTGTACTTGTACTTGTAAAAGTACTCAGATACAACTGCACTGATCTGACTTGGCGGAGGTCTGCACTCTCCAAGTGCTTTTCTAGTTATTTACTTTGTTTACCTTTCATTATAAAACTTAAATACCAATAAAAATATTGTGGAGAAAAAAACAACAAAAACTACCACATCTAGAACCCGTGGATCCCCACAGTTCAATGCGCTACTCGTTAATATCTCCCAAAATATTGGTCCTATCAACTTGTCGTTTTCACTAGTCTGTTCCTTGACCAAAAATGCATAAGTATGTTAAACTGCAGCAGTCAGCTCTGTACGGGTTTAGTGTGATGCCTGAGACACACACACACACACACACTCATACACACACACACACACACACACACACACACACAGAGTCCACTTCCATTTTAAAATGTCGATGAAATCGGTCAAATCGATGCACGTGTTCAATGCATTAACTGAATGTTTTGTCCTTTTGACTCGATCACATACTCGCTCACTTTCTATTTCTGTATCAAAAATAACAGAAAAGCTAACAGCAGAGCAGGATCCAGTCGGATGCTGTAAATTAATCGCTCATTTCTTTTGGGATCCAGGCCTTTCTTTGGTTTCAGTTGCTTATTAGCCACAGCTTTCCTTTAATGCCTGGCTTGGGGAAGTCCGCAGCCTCTCCAAACCAAATTGAAACCAGACTTTTACCTTCTCTCCTCCGCTGCTAAAGACACTCCTCTCATCTCTGCAGGTTGCTTTTCCCTTCTTCTTTTCCAAGCCCAAAGCTCTTCTGTGACCCGCTGTCGAATATGTGATACGATAACGACGGCAGCGGCGTGACGCTCCGTAATCCGTGAAGTTTTCTTTCCTCCGTGAAACATGCGAAGTCACGACCTCAGTGTGCTGCTCATGTGTTGTTTTTTAGAGCCTCCACGAAGGAGAAGGTTCCAGTGGGCAGGTGGAGCGCTCCTCTACTGTCCTCAAATAAAAAAAAAAAAACAGATCTTATTACATCTCATATTAGAAACAAGTCGTACATTCTGTCACAGACCTTTAGCTGTGGATTTAGTGTTTACTGCGTTAACATTGATTTTATTTTCTGTACTTTTATTTAAGCAGGAAGTCTTCTGTAAGGCAGACCTGACCACGGTATCAGCCATACAAAGACAAAGTATATAAAACACATCTACGACACACAAGGAACAATCAAACAGAAGAACAGTTATTCAACCATAACGGCATCAAAGAAAACAGTGACATTCGTCCTTCACTGCCTTCTCCATGATACTTTTAAAATCAGTAACAGATGAATGTTAATAGTTTAAGTCGTAAAGACCCAGTGTCAATTTTGGGTCAGTTCCCAAATGAATTTTTTTCCTCACTATTTAACCTTTACTAAGTGATTTATCACCATTTATTATAATATTATCTTCGGTATTTTGCTTTTTTCACTGTAAATCATGAATTTCAGGAGATCAGTAGATGGTTTTGGTTTTTGAGGGCTAACAGAATAAATACAGGGTTCTGGATGGTATAAAACAATGAACTCTCCTCTTTTTTTCAAGTATTTTATTGACTTTCTCTTCACTTTAGAAGTATTTGTTCACTTTTATGCCATATTTCAAGGTTTTGTGGTTAATTTTTTCCTTATTTTTCTAGTATTTTACAAATTTTATTCTCTTTTTACAAGTTTTTGTACATTTTATCCTATGAATAATTAAAGTAAAACTGCATTTTACACCACTTATTTACATGTGTTGATAGGATTAGTGGATCAAAAGGTATTAAACAGTTTAGATCAGTAGATGGTCTTGGTTTTTGAGGGTTAACTGAATAAATACAGGGTTGTGGATGGTCTGAAATGATGAATTTTCCTAATTTTTTAAAGTATTTTGCTCATTTTCTTCTCACTTTAGAAGGATTTGCTCAGTTTTTATGCCATATTCCAAGGTTTTTTGGTTCATTTTTTCCTTAATTTTCAAGAATTTTACTAATTTTATTCTCATTTTACAAGTTTTTGTACATTTTATCCTATGAATAATTGAGGTAAAACTATATTTTTCACCAAATACAGGGTTCTCAACGTAATTAAAATGATGAATTCTCCTTATTTTCAAGTATTTTACTCATTTTCTCCTCGCTTTAGATGAATTTGTTCACTTTTTTTGCCATATTCCAAGGTTTTTTGATTCATTTTTTTCCTTAATTTTCAAGTATTTTACTCATTTTGTTCTCATTGTACAAGTTTTTGTACATTTTATCCTATGAATAATTCAAGTAAAACTGTATTTTACCCCCATTATTCACATTTAGTGGATCAGCAGGTCTTAAACAGTTTATATCAGTAGATGGCTTTGGTTGATGGTGGACGTTTGGGTCTTTAGGGGGGGCTCAGCTCCTCCACAACCATTGACTTCCATTAAAGCCTCCGTCGGTGCCTGCAACCCGGACTGGACGTTGCACAAGAAACAGCAGACATCCAGATACAGATTGTTTTTCTTGCTTTACAATGGGCCTCTTGTAAAACCGGACTATTCTTGTCTATTTTCATTTTGCAACATAATGTTATGGGTTGTAGTTTTATTGAAATAGTGCCACAAAATGTCCCCGCGTGGGCAAAAAGAAAAGCAGAAACACATTGGAACACCAAACTGTTGCATGTAAACGTGGTGGGTTTGTAGCTCCCAGACTTAAAACGCCTGTTATCTCCAAAGCCTCTCAGATATTCCACGCTGGCCTTCAGACCGTCCCTGCAGCCGTTGGTCTCCAGCTGCAGAAGGCGCTCAGTTTGGAACTTCCAGCAAACATAAAAAGCCTGTTATCGCCAAAGCGTCACAAATTAAAAAAGTTTCACATCTGTTTTTTGTTTTTTTCTTCTTTTTTTGGGGGGGAACAAACTAATGAAGAAAATTCATAAAAACAATCAAAGTAATTGAGAAACTGAACAAAAACCAAAAAATTATGAAGAAAATGGACAAAAACAAACAAAATAAGGAAAATGTTTAAAAATAAGCAAAATGTTAAATAAGTGAGAAAGTAAGTAAAATGAAAAAATGAACAAAATAATGAAGAATAATAACAAAAACCAATAAAATACTGAACAAAATGGATGGTAAAGACCCAAACGGGGAAAAAAAAAAAAAAGAAAAAAGAAAAAGTTTCCCATCCTGGTCCGTCCACCAGAAGGATCAGCTGTTGGTACATGTTCTATATAAGGTATAATAATATATATTTATTCTCTTTGTACAATTGATCATATATTGTTTCTGTTCCATTCGCTCTTACAGAACTGGGTCAAAGGGCTTTTATTTACTCTGCACCTTCAACTACAACAGTTCATTTCATACTTTTTTTTTTTCTTTTATAATCTCATTTGTGGATTTTCAACAGCATAACATGGGTGCTTATTTTAAGTGTGATGAGATATTTGGACTAGAAATGAGACAAATACTCCTGGTAAGATTTGGATTTTTTCCAGTGTAGAATGATGCTGATCGTGGTTTTAATGACAATAATTACATCCATGCATCATATTTAATCTATCATATCTTATTTATTGTATCCTATCGAAGCTTATCTGTCTATCTATCTATCTATCTATCTATCTATCTATCTATCTATCTATCTATCTATCTATCTATCTATCTATCTATCTATCTATCTATCTATCTATCTATCTGTCTATCTGTCTATCTATCTCTGTCTTGTCTTGTCTTGTCGTGTCATTATTGACCATTAAAAAATATGAACTAATTATGGCCTTTTGAACAGTGTTATTTGTATTTAGGAGTCACAGTGTTTATCAGAATAGACCACATGAACTGTTTCTTTTAAATGTACATTACATTGGTTATATGTACGTATATGAACATATGTAATACCTTCAGTTTTATGTAGGACTATTATTTTGAGGTGTCATATAAGTGGCATAAAATGTGCAGACATAACTAAATAGTTAATCACTGTTACTTGTATGACAGTTAATTATCATGTTGACAACACTACCCTATCTATCGTCGAATGTGTGTGTTATTTGTGTTTTCTCTTGTGACTGTTTGCTGTATTTGCTGCTGTCGATCCCTTGGAAAAGAAGTTTTTAATCTCAATAGGATTTTCCTTGGTAAATAAAAATAATACAAATGTTTCATCTTCCTCTTCTTTTTTTTTCTTACTTCAGCTACTACAACTGGAAGACCCAGGTGTCCACGTCCAACTCCAGCCCCAACTTCGAGGTGATTTATGACGACCCAAACGGCCTGCTCTTTAAGAACAAACGGGACAAAAAGATCCTGAATGTGGATCCGTCGGTAGGTTTTTTTTTGGGTTTTTTTTGTGGTTTGTTGTCCTGCTTTGTTTTGAAGCCCTGGGGAGACAAATGGCTGTTAATACGATAATCAGCTCACCTGTTCCACAGCTGTAAAAATGGACCAAACCAACCAGGAAAAGGCCGACGGGGCCAGTCCAGACCTATTACAGATGAGTCTGTTAATGATCCAGTTCAGTAGAAATGAGTAGTTTCTGTTTAACTTTGGTTTTATTTTTTAATTCGGGAAAAAACAAAAACACTGCAGGGCTTAAAATATCACTTAAAAATGCTTAAAATATACAGAAAAGCAACAACAGGTGAGGTCAGAAACTCTGCACAAAATACAAAATAAAACTGATTTTGCATGTAACATTTCATACATTTAGAATTTATTTTTCATAAAATAGGAAAAAAAAAAGAAGAGACGAAAAAGATAAAATAAAATTGGAAAATATAATAAAAAGAAGAAAAGGAAGAATAAGAAAAAGAAGAAATAAAAAGAAAAAAATGAGAAAAAGAAGGGGAAAAAAAGAATTTATTTTTCAGGGTTAGTTTTATATTTTGTAGTTTCACACAGATTGAGAAACACCGTCTTAACCCTTCATAGGTCACTCACTGAAATACCCTGAAATTCAAAATTTCAACCTTATTACACATCGTCATCTACCTCCTGTTGCCTTAAAACATCTGAGCAGCACTTGCTGAAAAGTAAAACCCATGCAATAAAACAGCTGTTATAAGGTCATAAACAGACAAAAATCCCTCATATTCACTATGTACAGCTTCAGAATGTCACTTAATAATGTTATAAAAACCAACATGCTTCTGGACCTCACTGAGGCACGGGACTGGCCCCGTATTTAATGTTTGAGGAAATTACCAAAAATAGTCACTTGCCTGATAAAGGGTTAATTCCAGCCAGGGAAAAAAAAAAAAAAAAAAATCAAAGTTAATTTTTTTAGGCATATTGCTCAGTATAGCTAAAAAAAAATGTACGTTGTTTTTTGGGTTTTTTCTCTAAGTGATGGACAATTCACAGTTTAGATTGTTAGATTGTTTTCTATAAAAACTGAAGATTCAACTATTAAATGAATGAAATCGTTGAAAAAATACTCTTTTTTTTTTTTTTACTAAAATGGACAAAAGTATGTGGACACATTGAATTCAGGTGTTTCTTTTCTAACAGGGGTCTGGAATACAAAACAATAACGACTAATGTTAGAATATAGTTTAATATTATGGGCTAAATATTATTGCATTGGTTAGTTTGGTTTAAATTGTTATCTTTTGTTGTTATCTAAGTTCTGTCTACATTGCTTCTTTTTTTTTTTTAATCCATGACTGTGATTTTTAATGTTCTTCTTCTAAATTTCCTAAAAACTTTTCCTGCTCTGACTGTAAATAACAATTTCCTACCACAACTAACCATCTGCTGTCATCACGTCTCACTGAGGAAGAAAAATCTACCATTAAACTTTAAAGGTGAAGTACGAGAGCTTAGAAAAACGGTTCGAGCAAAAGTTACATTTTGGAAATAGTCAATTCAGAAGTCCAAAAGGGGGGGGGGGGGGGGGGGGGGAGGAGGAGAAGGAGAAGGAGGAGAAGTAGGAGGAGGAGGAGGAAGAGGAGGAGAGAGAGGAGGAAGAGGAGGAGGAGGGAGAGGAGGAAGAAAAGGAGGAGAGAGAGGATAAGTAGGAAGAGGAGGAAGAAGAGGAGGAGGAGAGGAGGAAGAAGAAGGAAGAGAGAGAGGATAAGTAGGAGCAAGAGGAGGAGGAGGAGGAGGAGGAGGAGGAGAGCACAGTAACAGTTTGCCCAGCTCTGGCGGTCCTGTGACAGTGGCCGTAGTAATCGGACTGTAAGGCTGTTGTGTTCCAGAAGTACTAATATCTGCCAGAACATCGGTCCTGTTAACTCACCGTTTATACCAGTCTGTTCTTTGACCAAATATACAGAAATATTCCAAACTGCTGCAGTCAGCTGTGTATGGAGTGTGTGTAATGCCTGAGACACACACACACACACTCATACACAGAGTCCACGTCCCTTTTATAATATGAGATGTACCATGTTTTCTGGACTGTAGAAGCGCACCTGAATATAAGCCACAGTTTATAGTCTGGAAAATACGGTACTAAGATTTTTTTTTTTTTTTTAAACTCTGGCGTCTAAAGGGTTAATTCACATCAGCTCTGTCTCATTTTGGAGTTGGTCCACTTTCAGATGCCGGACAGACTGAACTGAGGGGGCAGGTCTTCTCCTTCCACCTGCACACAGACTGTGGGTCCAGAGGTGCAGACAGGTGTTTCCTCCACACAGGCTCTGCAGGAGCAACCACTGACAGACGGCCTGTTTTCCCCTCTTCGCTGGGTGGGTCGGGGGGGAGGAGCCGGTGGGGCTGAACTATTTTGAAATCGCAGACGGAGCTGTGGGGACGGACTGCGTTTTTGAGGCCGAGCGCCAAAATGGCAGCGCAGTATTCTAGCTGCGGTCGAGCACCGCCCCGACCAGGCTGTCTATTAAAAACACAAGA
Source organism: Sphaeramia orbicularis (assembly GCF_902148855.1). Taxonomy (NCBI): domain Eukaryota; kingdom Metazoa; phylum Chordata; class Actinopteri; order Kurtiformes; family Apogonidae; genus Sphaeramia; species Sphaeramia orbicularis. The sequence continues at coordinate 3,134,799 of NC_043965.1, read as the reverse complement.
GGAGGCGCAGGAAGCCAGACCCAGCAAAACCACCCGGGTGCCCAAACCCAGGACCCAGAGCCCAGGACCCAGGACCCAGGACCCAGGACCCAGGACCCAGAGCCCAGGACCCAGGACCCAGGACCCAGGACCCAGGACCCAGGACCCAGGACCCGGAACCGGGACCCAGAGCCCAGGACCCAGAACCCAGAACCCAGGACCCAGGACCCAGAACCCAGAACCCAGAGCCCAGAACCCAGAACCCAGAACCCAGAGCCCAGGACCCAGGACCCAGAGCCCAGGACCCAGAGCCCAGGACCCAGGACCCAGGACCCAGAACCCAGAACCCAGAACCCAGAACCCAGAGCCCAGAACCCAGGACCCAGGACCCAGGACCCAGAACCCAGAGCACGGCTTGGCTCAGCTCAGCTCGGCCTAGACAGCAGCAGAACTGACCCCCAAACCAGCCAGAAGAACCAAAAAATTAAAAAACGAAAAAAAAACCAAAAACCTCTCACATTGGCTCGTTTTGAGTGGTTTGTTTTTTCTGCCTCTGTCAATCTGTGGAAGAGGAGGAAGGAGAAAAGGAGCAGGAGGAAGAGGAGAAGTAGAAGGAGGAAGAGGAGGAGTTGGAAGAGGGGAGGAGGAGGAGGAAGAGAAGGAGAAGGAGGGGAAAGAAGGAGAGGAGGCAGAGGAAAAGAGGAGGAGAAGGGGGAAGAGGGAGAGGAGGAAGAAGAGAAGGAGGAAGAGGAAGAGAAGTAGGACGAAGAAGAGGAGGAGAAGAGGGAAGAGGGAGAGGAGGAGAAGGAGAAGGAGGAAGAGAAGGAGAAGTAGGAGGAAGAAGAGGAGAAGGAGGAGTAAGAGGAGGGGAAGAGGAAGTGGAGGAGGAGGGAGAGGAAGAAAAGAAGTAGGAGGAGAAGGAAAAGAAGGAGGAGGAAAAGGAAGTGGAGGAGGAGGAGGAGGAGGAGGAGGAGGAGGAGGAGGGGTTTGGATTCAGTCCCATTTAAACCAATGAAGGAGAAGTTGTTCAGGTCAGATGGGAGTCCTTAGACCTTTAGTCCAGGGTTCTGTAACCTTTAGTTTCAGTCAGAACCGTGTCACCTCCTCTTCTGCCACAAAAAAAAGTCTGGAGCCGCAAAAAATAACAAAGCTTATAAACTTTTAAAAGTGGGAATCTTTTTCTGCATGTATCTGTTAAAACCACTGAATGCAACAAACAGAAGTGCAGTGTGGAATGGATTCTGGAGTATGATTACTCCAAAAGTACACAGTAAAAGTATTTCATAGTGTTTGTGCTAATAGTGTATGAAGTACTAATACCAAATCTACCAAATTCATGAGGTACTTATAGGAAAAAAAATTCTATTCATCATTATATTTAGTCTTAAAGCCTATTTCAGAGGAAAAAACACACTTTTGGAGCTTGGAAGGGAATCTGTTGTAGGATTACCCCAAAAGTACACAGTACTCATACTCATACAGTCGCTCTATGAAAAGTATCGCTCTTTATGGAAATGATTCTCTTCAAAACTCAACACTGCCTCTGCAGTTCCCAGTTGTTCTGCTCCATATTCTCCGTCTGGGTTCACATCCACAAGCTCCCGCAAAATGGACCGAATTATGTGAGTAAAATACAAAGGACGGACAGAACCCTGCGTCTGCGTCTGCGTCTGCATCTGCATCTGCGTCTGCGTCTGCATCTTTAACGTAGAACAGAAATGAGCCCCGACTTTGGTTGTTGAAGGCACATTCGCTCCATGCAGCTCATCTACTGTAACTGTCGAATCAGTAGCGCACAAGAAAAACGCTATCGGCTGATTTGACCACAGTAAAGGGAGGAGCCACTACAAGGAGGAGGAAGAGACGCAGTAAAGGGAGGAGCCGCTACAAGGAGGAGGAAGAGACGCAGTAAAGGGAGGAGCCACTACAAGGAGGAGGAAGAGACGCAGTAAAGGGAGGAGCCGCTACAGAGGAGGAGGAAGAGACGCAGTAAAGGGAGGAGCCACTACAAGGAGGAGGAAGAGACGCAGTAAAGGGAGGAGCCGCTACAAGGAGGAGGAAGAGACGCAGTAAAGGGAGGAGCCGCTACGAGGAGGAGGAAGAGACGCAGTAAAGGGAGGAGCCGCCACGAGGAGGAGGAAGAGACGCAGTAAAGGGAGGAGCCGCTACAAGGAGGAGGAAGAGACGCAGTAAAGGGAGGAGCCACTACAAGGAGGAGGAAGAGACGCAGTAAAGGGAGGAGCCGCTACAAGGAGGAGGAAGAGACGCAGTAAAGGGAGGAGCCACTACAAGGAGGAGGAAGAGACGCAGTAAAGGGAGGAGCCGCTACAAGGAGGAGGAAGAGACGCAGTAAAGGGAGGAGCCACTACAAGGAGGAGGAAGAGACGCAGTAAAGGGAGGAGCCGCTACAAGGAGGAGGAAGAGACGCAGTAAAGGGAGGAGCCGCTACGAGGAGGAGGAAGAGACGCAGTAAAGGGAGGAGCCGCCACGAGGAGGAGGAAGAGACGCAGTAAAGGGAGGAGCCGCTACAAGGAGGAGGAAGAGACGCAGTAAAGGGAGGAGCCACTACAAGGAGGAGGAAGAGACGCAGTAAAGGGAGGAGCCGCTACAAGGAGGAGGAAGAGACGCAGTAAAGGGAGGAGCCGCTACAAGGAGGAGGAAGAGACGCAGTAAAGGGAGGAGCCGCTACAAGGAGGAGGAAGAGACGCAGTAAAGGGAGGAGCCGCTACGAGGAGGAGGAAGAGACGCAGTAAAGGGAGGAGCCGCCACGAGGAGGAGGAAGAGACGCAGTAAAGGGAGGAGCCGCCACGAGGAGGAGGAAGAGACGCAGTAAAGGGAGGAGCCGCTACAAGGAGGAGGAAGAGACGCAGTAAAGGGAGGAGCCGCTACAAGGAGGAGGAAGAGACGCAGTAAAGGGAGGAGCCGCTACAAGGAGGAGGAAGAGACGCAGTAAAGGGAGGAGCCGCTACAAGGAGGAGGAAGAGACGCAGTAAAGGGAGGAGCCGCCACGAGGAGGAGGAAGAGACGCAGTAAAGGGAGGAGCCGTTACAGGGAGGAGGAAGAGACGCAGTAAAGGGAGGAGCCGCTACGAGGAGGAGGAAGAGACGCAGTAAAGGGAGGAGCCGCCACGAGGAGGAGGAAGAGACACAGTAAAGGGAGAGCCGCCACGAGGAGGAGGAAGAGACGCAGTAAAGGGAGGAGCCGCCACGAGGAGGAGGAAGAGACGCAGTAAAGGGAGGAGCCGTTACGAGGAGGAGGAAGAGACGCAGTAAAGGGAGGAGCCGCCACGAGGAGGAGAAGAGACGCAGTAAAGGGAGGAGCCCGCCACGAGGAGGAGGAAGAGACGCAGTAAAGGGAGGAGCCGTTACGAGGAGGAGGAAGAGGCGCAGTAAAGGGAGGAGCCGCCACGAGGAGGAGGAAGAGGCGCAGTAAAGGGAGGAGCCGCCACGAGGAGGAGGAAGAGGCGCAGTAAAGGGAGGAGCCGCCACGAGGAGGAGGAAGAGACGCAGTAACGGGAGGAGCCGCCACGAGGAGGAGGAAGAGGCGCAGTAAAGGGAGGAGCCGCCATGAGGAGGAGGAAGAGACGCAGTAAAGGGAGGAGCCGCCATGAGGAGGAGGAAGAGACGCAGTAAAGGGAGGAGTCGCCACGAGGAGGAGGAAGAGACGCAGTAACGGGAGGAGCCGCCACGAGGAGGAGGAAGAGGCGCAGTAAAGGGAGGAGCCGCCACGAGGAGGAGGAAGAGACGCAGTAACGGGAGGAGCCGCCACGAGGAGGAGGAAGAGACGCAATAAAGGCAGGAGCCGCCACGAGGAGGAGGAAGAGACGCAGTAAAGGGAGGAGCCTCTACAAGGAGGAGGAAGAGACGCAGTAAAGGGAGGAGCCGCTACAAGGAGGAGGAAGAGACGCAGTAAAGGGAGGAGCCTCTACAAGGAGGGGGAAGAGACCCATGAGGCTCCGGAGCTGAAGGTTGCCGACTCCTGCTTTAGACGAACATTAATGACACGTTCTAGTTTCTGGAAAATAAACGTTTAAACCAGTGTCCGATTTATTGTAGTTCAGGTTCCACATTCAGCCCAAACTGAACTCAAACAGCCCAGACCAGTAAAATAACAGAATAATAACCTGTACATAACTAAATATTTGTCTTATTTTAGTGGGAAAAGTAACAATATTACTATATATTTAAATGTTATTATTACAATATTACATTTATACTATATTATTTTAAATTGTGAATAACATGAACCGGAAACTTCTTCAACCAAAATAAGCGCAGTTCAATAATATTCTGCTACTCGTTTACACAAATACAAATACACAAACATTTAAGAACAGGCAGATTATTGGGAAAATTCCACTTATTTTTCCAGGTTGTTTTTGATGATTTGCATTTTTTTTTGTGAAAGGATTGTTTGTTTTCTTTTGTTGTGTTTGTTTTTTTCCCTTTAAAACACAGATAACAGTCGGAGTTGTCATCATTTAGAGTTTTTCCTGTTCTTTTCCTGTTCGGACCCATGTTAGTCCTCACCCCTGGGGCCGGACCGGACCCTTTTGACGGGCCGTTTTTTTGGCCCACGGGCCTCGTGTTTGACGCCTTCAGATTGGAAGGCTCTCATATTTTACGGCCGTATCTTTTATTGCCGTTCTTTTGAACCTGCAGAGGAAGACCGCCTCACTTATTAGGACACCCACAAGTGTGTTTGAGGTAAAAGTGTAAATGGAGTGGAAGGGCTGGCTGTGGATCCACTCCCACTGGAAGCCTTTTGACACACTCTGCTTTAAATAAACGCTCCCAGCTGCTCCGGTGGCTTCACATCTCGGCGGTTGGGCCGTGTCGTTCTGACGCTAAAGTATCGCAAAACCTTTTTACTGTCGCTGCCAAATTCTGCTGCTGCGTCTGTTTTTAATACGGCGCTGATTAAAAGAGGATGTGAGCAGATCTGGGTTCATTACAAACACATGAGATTTAGATTTATGTTTATATTTATATTTATATTCAAACACATGAGATTTATATTTACTGTGTATTTATATCATCCTTCATCCATCCATCTATCCATCATCCAACCATCCATTTATCATTTGTCCATCCATCCATCCATCATCTGTTCATTTACTCATCATTCATTCATCCATCCATCATCTGTCCTTCCATCCATCCATCTATCCATCCATCCTCCATTCATCCATTTAAACACCCGTGTATACATCCATTCATCCATCCATTTATCATCTGTCCACCCATCATCCGTCTATTTGTCCATCCATCCATCCATCCATAATGATGTTATTACTGGGAGAGAAATACCTGATTTTACCTATATCAGGTAGCATTAGCATTAGCATTAGCACACATTGGGGGGGGGGGGGGGGTGTCTGCCTACATTTTCTCCAAATGTAAGTGTTGCATAATATCTTTCAACAGACCCTGATGAGTCGGAAGATTTTTGTTTTTGTTCTTCCAGTTTAACAGAATTGGGCTTCTGGCTATTAGTGTCACAAACTTCAATACAACACTCTGTTTAGTTCTGGAATTTTCTGTGTTTTTAGTGGTAGTATTAGTTTTGTTACATTTCTAAATGAATAACTTTTGCATTTTCCTTCATTGAAAAAATAATCCTAACATGACGTTTGCTACGTTCAGACCGCAGGCAAATGTGGCCCGAATCCGATTTTTTTTTTTTGCCCGTATGTGACCTGTATCTGATCTGTTAAAGACCGTTTGAACGGCACAAATCTGACCCAGACCACTTTCATATGTGGTCCTAAATCTATTTTGCGATGTGACTTCAGTCTGAAGGTCGCATTTATCCGACCTTTACGTCACTGAAATGCAACAAACGTCACAATTCTGCTCCAAGACCAGATGCCTCCATATTTACTTCCATAAAAAAAACAGTGTGTGTCTGTGTGGTCACGTATTCCTTCAGGACCTCTTTTGCGCATGCAGGTCACTTCAGGGTCACATTCAGTTCAGACTCAAAACTGATAGAAGTCGCATTTAATGTGGAGTATGAATGAACACACAAAGAAATCAGATTTCACCAAAAAAATCCGAATTGCGCATGAAGACCTGCTGTCTGAAGGTAGTGTTTTTCACCACATCATGACTCTAGAGGGCCTTTTCTAACGGGGGTCTTGTGTTCTGGTTTCCAGTCCGGTCCCGGTGAGGACTCTAAGAGGACGTTCGTCCAGTCGGACCTCTACGTCCACGTCGTCATCTACGACCACAACATCAGGACTGTCTGAGCTTCACAGGCCGCTGCCGACACATGGGTACATATGGACTGTATTGGAGACCTCTGGAAGCCTCTAATTTGACTAAGGAAGGGGGGGGGGGGTCGGGGGGTGAGGGGGGGACTCTAGGACTGTAGTTTCACCATCATTTACAAACTGCTCCCCTCATATCATGCATGCCATCTGGGCGGAGGGCGCTGGAACACAAAAAAAACAACCAAAAAAAATGTCTATTAAAGTGAAGATCCCCAGAGGATGAACCGGTGTGACCACATTTCCTTGCAAATTACCTGACATTTTTGGTGGCATTAGCCTCAAATGGGGGGGGGGGGGTTCACATATTTTTTGTGTTTTTTTTCTGAATACCAGCCCGGTCCAGTTGGGTGAGTTTGTTTGGTTTTCCCCAAAGCCGGGCTTGGTCAGGACCTGCTCAGGGACCCCGAGCCGGTCCCGTCGTTTAGCCTGGCATGTTTTGGGCTGTTTGTCTAAACAAATTAAAGGCGTAAGAGCTTTGAAAGATGATGGGGGTTTGCTTTTATGTCCTCCCCCAGGCTGCGGTAGCTCCAATTGGACTGGAAGAATGGGTAATGGGCTTAAAGCCTTCCGCATGTTCCCAGATGGAAGGCGCACTTTTACAGGACATCAAAGTCCTCCGTCATTTGCATATTAGTCACCTGACGATGACCGGTTTTAACGGAGACGACCGCGAACAAATGGCCTCGGGTTATTGTGGAAGTACGGAAGACGTTTTAACAAGCGCTTCCTTTTAATTTGTCCGTTTTTAATCGGTTGTTTTCATTATTTATTCGTTGCATTCTTGCGGTGGGACCCATTCCCACCACAAGTAACATTATCTGCGTTATTTGTCCATAGGCTCACAGATGACAGGGCCTTTGGTACTGGGTTCATAAACGGGTCTGAGTCGATTCTGCAGCAGACACTGAGGCAAGTTTTCCATTTAGTCCTAAACATCCACCCTGTGTCAGTGGATAGATAGATAGATAGATAGATAGATAGATAGATAGATAGATAGATAGATAGATAGATAGATAGATAGATATAGATAGATAGATAGATAGATAGATAGATAGATAGATAGATAGATAGATAGATAGATAGATAGATAGATAGATAGATAGATAGACAGAATGCAATAAATAAAAAGCGATCGAGTAGATGCGATACATGAATGTAATTATTGTCGTTGCATTGACGTTAAAACGATGACCAGCGTCATCCTAACATATCTTCATAAAACACATCAAGTCTCTTAAAATCAGAATAATCATGTGACAGAATGCTTCTAGGACCCACAAAGAGTTTGTTCGAGGTGCTCTTTGGAAAAAGGGATTCATAAAGTAGATGACAAAGATTACAACGAGATTAATTTTGTCACAAAGAAGAATTGCTAATTCAATATAAGAAAACGACAAAAAATGAACATAATCTATTTGACATTTCATTGGACTGTCAACGACCAAAAAAAGCGTCTGAATGAGGGTAAATCCACTTCTGAACTGGAAAAAACAGATTAAACAGAGGTAAAGGGTACATCTACACCACCACTGCACAACTGTTCACTGTAGTGGGCGTCATATGACATGCATATTATCCATCATATGAAAAAGTTAAGCATATTTTACTTAAATAACGCTTCAAACACATGATTTAACTGCATATTTTACATTCTGCTGTTGTTCCTGAATACTAGTACAGTTACAGATGCAGGTTTCCCCCTAAAAGCTTCTACTAAATAGTTAAAAGTCTAGATATTTGGTATTTCATCTACTGTTATTGATAAAAAAGCATCTGAAGGAGGGAAATGGACTTTTTAAGTGGAAAAAAGTCTAGTGTCTGGAGAACCAAAGTGTAGTTTTAATACAAATTTGAGCAACCGTTCACAGGAGAGATACCATATGATGTCTGGATCTTTTCTCACAGGAAAATGATAAGTATATTTTGGTATTTTGATGCAAATATTGTATGTATTTCCACTTAAATTACATGTTAAACACCTGATTTATCTACATACACTGTAAAAAAAAAAAAAAAAAAAAAAAAAACGTAAAAAAACCAAGTAATATTCCAGCAGCTGGGGTGCCAAAAAAATACTGTTAAATAACAGAAAATAACCATCACATAAAAACATGGTAATTTTCCATAATTAAAATACAGTTTTTTGCCCTAACTTTACATGAGATTTTGCTTTTTTTTTTTTTTTTTTTTTTTAATATTTAATAAAGAATATTTACATGTAATAAAACAATCAAATTACGTAAATAAATAGTTTTCAGTGAGACTCAGTTGTCCAATCCACTGATAAAAACTGTATTTGGACAGTTTATCAGTGCTTATACATGTTATACATTCACAAAAATACATTTATTCAACATTTTTGTTGTGAAACCTCCTGTAATTACACAAGATATTTGTCAATTAACAAACAAGTCTGGTTAAACTGACAGAACTAATACTTCTTTTATTAATTGTCAGTAATTTTATCTTGTTTTATTATTATTTTTTTTACCGTATTAAACTTTAAATTAACAGTTTAATCTCATGAATAGAAAAGAAATATTTGTGAAATTATGATACATTTGCAAATGTATTTGAACTGTATTTTTCAGTGAAAAAAAGAAAACATTTTCTTTTAAAAAATGGAAATTTTCTGGTTATTCACAGTTACAGTTTTTTTTTTTCATGTTCTTTTACATTTGTCATGTAAAATCACAGTCTGTTTTTGTCATTTCATTGATATTTCCCTGTATCTTAAAAATACAGGACAAATCTGTAAAATAAACAGTGAAAATTCTGTTAAATTCCAGATTTTTTTTACAGTGTACTTTCTGTCGTTGCTCTTCAGTTCTTCCTCCACTGCGACACATGGTTTATCAGTCACAGATGCACTTTTATTCCTAAAATGTTTCCACTAAATAGTTAAAAGTGTAGATATTTGGTGTTTCCTTGCACCAGCGCTGACACAAAAGGCTCCCAGTGGGGATCAAACGGGTTTGTAAGTGTAAAAAGACTAATGGCGACCACGTTGAAGCGGGCCTTGCATCCATTTCCCTGTTTCCAGGTTTGGACAAATGGGTGGGATGGGACCCAAACCTCTAATGTGTGTCAGCCGCTTCGCTTCCACAGCTGCATGTGTTTGTGTGTTTGTGACAGAACTGGACCCTCATTGGATCAGTATGTGTGGTGGCACGGGGATGTGGGTTCTGGTTCTGTAAAAGCCCAGGTTTTGAAGGGCTTAGGCTCTGGATTCTGGTTTGTCTGACTCAGTGGATGCTTGGGTTCCGGGGCCTGTTTTAGACTCATGATCAACAAAGCTTAGAAAAGTTTATGGTGTTTTTTCTTCTGCTCTCCAAACGCTGTGTTGTTTTATGTCTTTAAATAATTACTAAAGTGACTCTGACAAATGGTTTTGCCTTTTTTTAACCCAAATAACCCCAAAACATCCACCATTAACCAAAACCATCCACTGATTTAGATGTTTAATAGCTGTTTATCCATGAATTCTGTGAACATATTAAAATAATTGATGATTTACTTCAATTAGTCATAGGATAAAATGTATAAAAACTTGTAAAATGGTAATATATATATGTAAAATACTTGAAAAATAAGGAAAAAAATGAACCAAAAAACCTTGAAATATGGCAGAAAAGTGAATAAATCCTTCCAAAGTGAGAAAAAAATGAGCAAAATACTTGAAAAGTTAGCAGAGTTCATCATTTCATACCATCCAGAACCCTGTGTTTATTCTGTTAACCCTCAAAAACCAAAACCATCTACTGATCTGAACTGTTTAATACCTGTTGATCCACTAATCCTATCAATACATGGAAATAATTGGTGTAAAATACAGTTTTACTTCAGTTATTCATAGGATAAAATTTACAAAAACTTGTAAAATGAGAATAAAATAAGCAAAATACTTGAAAAATAATGAAAAAATTAACCTGGAAACCATGAAATATGGCATAAAAGTGAACAAATCCTTCCAAACTGAGAAAAACAACGAATTCTCCTATTTCAAGTATTTTACTCATTTCTCTTCCCTTTAGAAGGATTTGTTCACTTTTATGCCACATTTCAAGGTATTTTTGTTCATTTTTTCCTTATTTTTCAAGTATTTTGCTCATTTTATTGTCATTTTACAAGTTTTTGTACATTTTATCCTATGAATAATTGCAGTAAAACTGCATTTCACTTCAGTTATTTCCTTGTATTGATCGGATTAGTGGATGAACATGTATTATACAGTTCAGATCAGTAGATGCTTTTGGTCGGTGGTGGATCTTTGAGTCTTTATTTTTCAGAGTAGATCTTATTTTCTCCAGAGCCAAAGCATTAAACCAAATGCCTTTTGTAGTTGTAGGTGGATCGGACTTTTTCCAGCGTAACAGTAGGTTCATTCTAACGTGGTGCGATGATTCGGAGCATCAGCGAGTTGAGCAAACAAGCGAACGCATCACGAAAAAACAAGTGTCTGGAATTGGCCCAAACACATGATGTCGCTGTAAATAGTAATGATTTGTCAGTAAAAGTCTAATTGAGCCGGTTCTATCCCTCTTCATTTCTTTTATTGGGCTTTTAAGCTGTTGGGGTTTCAACTGAAGCGTGCTTTTATGAGTTTGAGGCCTGACGCTCCCCTTACAGACACACCATGAGGTAAAGAGGTGGACTCACACTGAAGCAGGTCTGGCAGACTGGAGGCGCTGTTCCAACCTCTGCCAAAACACGGCAGTTCAACAGCTGCTCACAAAGACATCTGAACAGTTTCATCTTCACGTTTGGCTTTTATTTAGAAGATTCTGCACTGGACGCAGTCGGACAGAACAAACCAAAGGGAACACCAGTGTCCAAAATTAAAGTTTCAACTCTCATTTCTCAAATAGGCCCATTTTTTAGCTTAAGGACTACACTGTAAAAAAAAAAAAAAAAAATCTGTAATTTAACAGAATTTTCACTGTTTATTTTACAGATTTTTCCTGTATTTTTAAGATACAGGAAAATGTTGATGAAATGACAAAAACAGACTGTGATTTTACATGTCAAATGTAAAATAACATGAAAAAACTGTAACTGTGAATAACCAAAAAATTTAGATTTTTTTTAAAGAATTTGTTTCTTTTTCACAGAAAAATACAGTTAAAATACATTTGCAAATATACCATAATTTCACAAATATTTCTTTTCTATTCATGAGATTAAACTGTTAATTTAAAGTTTAACACTAAAAAAAATTAGTAAATAAACAAGATAAAATTACTGACAATTAACGGTAACAGAAGTATTTGTTCTGTCAGTTGAACCAGACTTGTTTGTTAATTGACAAATATGTTGTGTAATTACAGGAGGTTTCACAACAAAACTGTTGAATAAATGTATTTTTGTGAATGTAGAACATGTATAAGCACTGATAAACTGACAAAATACAGTTTTTATCAGTGGATTGGACAGCTGAGTCTCACTGAAAATTATTTCTATATATATTTATAGGTAATTGGATTGTTTTAATACATGAAAATATTCTTTATTAAACATTAAAAAGTCACAAAAAAAAAAAAGCAAAATCTCATGTAAAGTTAGGGCAAAAAACTATATTTTAATTATGGAAAATTACCGTATTTTTATGGGATGGTTATTTTCCGTTATTTAACAGTATTTTTTCGGCACCCCTGCTGCCGGAATAATACCGTTTTTTTAACTGTTTTTTTTTTTTTACAGTGTATATTTTACAGAACTGTTTACAAAATGTTAGTATCACTTGTGGGAAAAACGATATGAAGATAAAATCAATATAAACTGAAACCTAAAAAGGACTAAACAAGTGGTTCCAGGCACAACAAGCCCCGCCCCTCACATGTATTGTCTTTTATTTTGGCATCGACCCAGCTGATGTCATCACGTCTGTGTGTGATGATGTCATCATATCAGTTGCTTCTGTATATGTGCCAAGTCTGGACTAAATTGAAACAAAATTGATGTTTTTTTATAGACGTGAAATTTCACCCATTATAAGTAAATGGGAGAAAAATAGTTTTAAACTAGAAGCACTCGGAGAGCGCAGACTCCGCCAAGGCTGATCAGTGGCCCCCCCCGTGGGCCCCCCCCACCCCCGATCACCACCAAAATTTAATCATTTCTTCCTTATCCCATTTCCAAAAAACCCTGAAAATTTCATCCAAATCTGTCCATAACTTTTTGAGTTATGTTGCACACTAACGGACAGACAAACAAACAAACAGACAAACAAACAAACAAACAAACAAACAAACAGACAAACAAAAAAACAAACAAACAAACAAACAAACAGACAAACAAACAAACAAACCCTGGCAAAAACATAACCTCCTTGGCGGAGGTAAAAATTCATAAAAAGTTGGAACTCTGACCTATTTTCCCCAAAATATAATCACATCTATTCTGCATCACTGGCAATCTATAAACCAAGTTTGGTTTGAATTCAACTGATAGTTTTGCCTCTACAGACATTTGAAATTCCACCCATTGTGAGTAAATAGTAAAAAAATAAAATAAAATGAAATAATTGAAAATTTAAAAATTAAAAATTCATAAAAAATGTTAACTTTGACCTACTTTTCCCAAAATATAATCTCATCTATTCTGGGTCACTGCCAATTTGTAAACAAAATTTGGTATGAATTCAACTGATAGTTTTGCTGCTACAGACGTGGAATTTTGTCCATTCTAAGTAAATGGTTAAAAAATATATATATATATATATATATATATATATATATATATATATATATATATATATATATATTTTATTTTATTTTTTTTTTTTTTAATTAATAAAAAATGTAAACTTTGACCTACTTTTGCCAAAATGTAATCACATCTCTTGTGGGTCACTGGCAATCTATGAGATCAATTTGGAATGAATTTAACCAATAGTTTTGCTGCTACAAACATGTGAAACTTCACCCATTCTAAGTAAACAACTTTTCTAGACTTTTTTTTTTTTTTTCAAAAATTTTTTTTACCTGATTTTTACTGTACATATAATATACATATTATATGTTTCAAATGTCTTTTATTTATTTTTTATTACTTCTTACTTTGTGTCTCATATGTTGGTTTTCTCTCTCCCTCTCTCTCTCTCTCTCTCTGTGTGTCTCTCTCCCTCTCTCTCTTTCTTTCTCTCTCTCACTCTCTCTCTCCCTCTGTCTCTGTCCCTCTCTTTCTGTCTCTCTCCCTCCCTCTCTCTCTCTCTCTCTCTCTCTTTCTTTCTTTCTCTCTCTCTCCCTCTCTCTCTCTCTGTCCCTCCCTCTCTCTCTCTCTCTGTCC